>NW_027223369.1:80000-115008 GCF_030449975.1 Polyergus mexicanus
AGGACTCATTCATTTGCTTGATATTTTAAATGATATTTTTGCATTTGGGATTTTTCCTCCGGAATGGCATAGATTTTTAGTTTGTTTCATACCGAAAAAAGATAAATGCAAAATGAGACCTATTCCATTGGCGTCTTATGTTAATAAAATACTGGAAAGACTTATTTGTAATGGATTAATTTGGTGGGTTGAATTTTATGATATTATTCCAAATTCTCAGTTTGGTTTCCGTCATAATAGGTCCTGTATTGACAACTTATCTATTTTATATTCTTTTATTATTAAATCATTTAAACTAGGTAAAACTACTTCTTTCCTATTTCTAGATATTAAAGCAGCATAAGATAATGTGCTCTCTGACTTTTTGATTAATTTATTAGTTAAGCTGAAATTTCCTCACTCTTAAATTTATATATAATTTGATTTCTTCTCGTCAATTGCTTTGTAGATATGGTGAAATGGATGAGATATTATAGACATTCAAAGGTCTTTCACAAGGTAGTGTTCTAAGCCCTATTTTATATACTTTATATGTTCTTGATTTGTCACTCTTGGAAAATCCTCTAACTTTTTACAATATGCTGATGATGTAGCTATTTATTCATCCATAAATTCTACTCAAGAAAAATTTAATATTTTGGAAGAAACTATTAACAAAGAATGAATTTCACTTTAAATAGTTTAGGTTTAGAGTTATCCTCAGAAAAAACTAAACTTTTATTTTTTTTCGGTAAAAGACTTAGTGATAATTTAGGTATTCATTTTAAGGATTCGTTTATTAAAAATTCAACGAAAATCAAATTTTTAGGCTTAATTCCTACGTCGACTTTGAACTGGACTCTTATTATTGACCACATTTATAATAATTGTCAGAATCCTCTTAATACTATTAAATGCCTTAGACACACTTGGTGGGATACAGATCCTAGATTACTAATCATTTATTGTTTTAATTCGTTCTAGGATTGAATATGGAGGTTTTCTATTCCACAAACTTTCTAAAAGTTTTTTTCTGGAATTAAATCGGATTTAATATAAAGCTCTTAGATTCGTTTTGGAATTGAGGAATTCAACTCCCACAAATGTAATATTGGGAGAAGCCAAAGAGCCTCCTTTGTCTATTCGATTTGATTATATTTGCAAACATTTTTTAACTAAATCTTGTGCTAATTGTGATAATCCCACTATAATCAACAGATTTTTGAATATTCCTCTGGTTATCAACTTTAGAATTGAAAAATTACTCTCATCTTTTGGAAAAAAATGGAAGACTTTTAGGTTTTTCTAAAAACTATGAATCTATCTCGTATATATCTTTTATCGATTTAGAATTTGGGCATTATCTTTCTCATGTTTGTCAGCCTGATTTAGTTTTTAGAGATAAATTTGCTGTCGATCTTGATAATTCCTTTTGTTTATTTACAGACGGCTCGAAACAAAAGGAGGTTAGATTTACTGGTTTGGTTATTACTAATCTTGATGAATCTTTATCCAGACTTTTCAGAGCTCTAAATTTTATCTCTATTTTTACGGTCGAGGCAATGGCTTTGTTAAAGGCTATTGATTCTATTCGTGAAAGGGATATTAAATCTGTTACAATTTTTTTCTGATTCCAAATCGGTCCTTTCTGTTTTCTCGTTTTGATGTTTCTGGCAAGAAATCTTATCTTATTTCTAATATTAGAGAAGATCTTCTCTCTCTTAAAAATACAGGATTTGATATTAAACTAGTTTGGATTCCCGCTCATAAAGAAATCCGTGGTAACAAATTATCGAATCACAAAGCTAAAATAACAGTTTGATTAGGTATTGATACTTGAATTGGTTTTCCCACTCAGGATTTTAAGCTTCTGTGGAAAGATAAAATGTTTAAAAAATTCTTTGATTGATATAAGACTTCTGGTTCTGACCGTGGATCTTTTTATTTTAATAATTACTTTTCTTTTTCTAGACGTAGCTGGTTTCATAAATTATCTCTTAGTAGGAAAATGATTGTAAACATTTGCAGATTAAGAAATTCACATACGTCCTTTAGCGAGAGTTTGTGCAGATTCCGTATTGTAAACTCCCCAATTTGTATGTCATGTAACCAGCTGGATACTGCCAACCATGTTTTTTTTGGGAATATTCGCTATTTGACCGAGAAAGGGCTTTATTGGTGAAGGAGGTATGCAGAGTGTATAATACATTGCCTTTGTCAATTGAATCCATTTTATTAGATTTAAATAATGATATAATGATATATCATTGAAATCATTTTTTATGAATATTGACAGAAAGATTTGATTATTTTAAATTCTTGTTACACAGTTATTTTGCGATTCCAAATTTTGTGTTATATTCATATCATTGAAAAAAAAAATTTTCTACTATGTATTGAATATCTAGATTTAAATTTAATTATAATTTTTCGTTAATTTATATAGTTCTCCTATTTATATTTTGGTATTTAATTCATTTTATTTTTATTTTACAATAAGTTATTTCTTCATTCTTTATGTTATTCTAACATTAGTATTAATCTTTATTAGTATTTGAATAATTTTCATCTTCTGAATTTATGATTTCTTTAAATTATCTTAGTTTCTTTTAAATTATATTAATTTATAAACTCTCAAAAAATTATATTTTTCTATTAACCTATGTAAGTTAAACAACTGAACTGTTTTTAGCCAAGTTTTCAAAATTATATATGTGTATCAGCTGGTCGAATAGGTTCTTCCCAGGCTATTACTTTTATTCAATAAAAAAAATACGTCTACATGTTCTTCTAATTTGATTTTGTTGTCCCGATTCCCGATCAGTGGAACAGTCATTTGTGAATTGCTACAGTACAATATTAATACCCAGATAGCCAAGAATGTTAAAATCACGTTTTGCCAAAGCTTTGCAACAAGGTGTGCTTTAATTTTGACAACAATTGTCTAGCAAACATTTGTCTTGTTTTGATTTGTCAAAAAGTTTGAAGCAAATTGACGGCAAAATTTTTTGTCTCACGATGCTGTAAATAATAGAAAAAAGCTTGCTCGTAAATTTTACGCAAAGAAGAACACCCATATGATGCTATTCACGGTGTAACACAAACTTTACATCAATTAGTAGCAAATTTTGTTATACACGCTATAATAGCAAATTTACGACAAGAACAGAGCAAACCTTATTGTACACAATATGATAACATATTTACGAAAAGAACAGAACAAAGTATACTCTGGCACAACGAGATGCAAAATTCACGCAAATAACAGAGCAAACCTTGCCATGCATGACATGACAGCAAATTTACAACTTTACTTTATTACAAACTTTACAAAAATATAGTATTCAGCCGATAGTTCGTTTGTTCATCGTTATGCGACGCGCTATATGCATCCATCTGTATTTGATTTTTAGTTAGGAGAAGTATATAAAGCTTGCAGAAAGCAACTGACAGAAGATTAAAAATATGATTATTTCTATCAGTTCAATTACTGATACAATCCCAAACATAGGAAGTTAAGATATTGGACTGATTGTCTCTCTTAGATCGGGCAGATAAATGTCTAAAAAAAAAAGTTTAAATCATCCGTTTATTGTTTACTTAAAATGTAAATATATATATATATATATATATATATATATATATATATATATATATATATAATTCATATATTCATTATATTATGAATTCATTTTCAATTATTCATATATTATCATCATCTCATAATTATAATAAATGCCACCTAAGACTCTTGTCTGCTCGGTCGCATATTCTTAAACGACGCGTTAGAAAACATGATGGATTGCTTCACAGAAAATATTCCTCTCTGCGAGATTTATCGTTCCTCAGAGTTTGTCGCAGAGTTTCTGAATCATCCTATACAGAGAATTATCACAAATTTGCTATCATGCCGTACACGGAAAGGTTTGCCCTATTCCTGTCACAAATTTGCTGTCATCCCGTGCCCGGCAAGGTTTGCCCTATTCTTGCCATAAATTTTCTGTCATCCCGTGCACAGCAAGGTTTGTCCTGTTCTTGCCACAAATTTGCTGTCATGCCGTGTACCGCAAGGTTTGCTCTATTATTTGCGTAAAATGTGCGTCACACTATTGCGACAAGCCTTGCCAGCAAAAGCTAAGCTTTTTGTGGACACACTTTGTCACAATTTTGCTGTAAAGGCATGCTCGAGTTTGCAGCAAACTTTGCGCAAAGTTTGCATCATTTTGCTTGCTGGGTACTGACAGTACTATACCTTTCAAACCTCATAATTTGGAAAATGCTTAATGAATTTTATTATAATATTATAGTATTTTGAAGAGCTATTGAGGTAAGCTTTATTGCGTAATAGGCAATGAAAAATTGGGGTTTCTATTTGAAAAATTGGAGGTGACCCTTATATGATCTTTAAACGATTATCCAAAATCAAACCAATGGAACTATTTTATGTCTCCCTTGAAGTCATAAAACTTTTGTATGAAACATTTTTCGTAAAAATTAGTCGATCACAATATAAATAGGGTAGAAAGTTTTCAAATGAACTTTCTGTATATATTTTATGCATTTAATCATTATCATGTATGTGTTTCATGTGTTTGTGTTTTTGTATGTGCAATACATGTGTAGTTATTCTTTTATTGTTTGTTATTAACAAATATTTAATGAATAATTTTATCAATAATTTAAAATAACAGTAATAATATACAAGATAAATATAAGAAAAATTATATTATTTCTGAAAGAAATTGTAATATATACTTACATCGTCTAATATAATTTTAACTGCTTCCTCCGTACATCCAGATATAGCTACGAGCCTAGGTAAATTATCGTCTCCTCCATTATTAATTTTAATTGTTGAATTTGATTTCAGTAATATGTGGCAATTAACACCGCCAAATCCGAAGGAATTAATACCGATATAACTACCTTTATATTCTGTTGGTTCAGTGATTATATTTATTCTTCCTTCAATGATAGCAGTCATATCCTTTCGTGGACATTTAAAATGTATAGTAGGCGCCATTATACCAGTTTCCATCGCTATTAAAACCTTTATCCAAAAATTTAATTTAAATAAAGAAATATTTGCATAAGCTTGTAATATGTAAGCATTACTATATAATTGTATTACTATTTTGCCAAATTACAAAAAATTGATGAATTTGAAAATTTGAATTTGAATTTAAATTCAAAAATTTGGATCAAATTTAAAAATTAATTAATCTTGTCGCATTTGCCTTTTTTTCGCCGTTTTTGGTTTTATGACTTTGTTTATGACTTGTTTTTGTGACCTATATGTATCTTCTTTATAATAGAGAATTTGCTAAAAGTTCAGGAACTGATTGATTGAAAAACTTAAATTTGGATTTGATTTCAAAGTTTGAATTGGATTTAAAAATTAACTAAACTTGCCGCATTAGTCTTTCTCTCTTGGTTTTTTGTTTTTTGATCTTTGTTTATGACTATCTTTATGATCATTCTTTTTGTGACCGTACCAACACTGGTCGTCAGATTCGCGTGAGAAAATGGCCCATGTATAATTATATAAATATATATATATATATATATATATATTGGTTTATATATATATATATATATATATATATTGGTTTATATATATATATATATATATATATATATATATATATATAACCAATATATATATAACCAATATATATATATATATATATATATATATATATATATATATATATATAATTATACACGGGCCATTTTTTCCGGGCATGTTTTTTAGAAAATTTGCCCATATATAATTATATATAATTATATTAAATATATTTGTGATTATATATAATATATAATATGTTATATGCAATTGTGTATAAAATTATATGCAATTATATATAGCATTATATATAATTATATAAATCTATATAAAATCAAATATAATTTTAATCTAACGGAAAAATTTTGGTTTGCATAAATATTTATATATTTGATTATATATAAGTATATATGTATACATCATGTCATGATGTATGATACAACTTTGGTAGCTGACAACATTCTCTTAGTAATAAAGTATATAAAATCAGGGTTGGGAAGTAACGCGTTATTTGTAACGCCGTTACCGTTACAGTTACTTTTTTCGATAACGATCGTTACGTTTTTCTGTTTGTAACGGTAACGATAACGTCGTTACATTTTTACAGTAACGGTAACGAATTAGCCGTTACTTTTATCGTTATTTTTTGCTTCTTTATTATCTTATATCTATTCAATAAATGTATTTTTTGAAAAATATTTTGTAGCCTTTATAGGCCACATTCTGATAGTCAGTAACATAATTTATAGATTTTACAACACTGACAGAGTGAATATTGGAATACACTCTTAATAATATCAATATTTCTCTTATCAATATTTAAAAACAATGTTTAATAAAAATTTTCGACAAAATTGAAATTTGTAAATTACAATTTAAATTCCTATAAAGATAAGTGTATTAAAAAGTAAAAATATTAACAAAAAAAATTAGAACCATTAAATAAGTTTAATATAAAAAACGCTTGCTACAATATATAGAGACTAATTTAGAGTTTTTAATTGTAACATAGATTATTACATTTAATATTGATTATTAAATAATTTTATAATCCAATAGCTTATTTCAGCATAAACCTAACAAAAAACAAAAAGATAACGAAAAAGTAACGAATCGTTACTTTCCAAAGTAACGGTAACGGTAACGCGTTACTTTTTAAAATCAATAACGAGTAACGATAACGAGTTACTTTTTACAAAAAATAACGATAACGGTAACGCGTTACTTTTATAGAGTAACGTTCCCAACCCTGTATAAAATTATGCATAAAGCCAGTGGCACGATGCTATTTTATCTACTAGATTGCTACTTGGATTTGCATGCTTGTTACCGTGTGGGCAGCTGGCAATGCTACTGACTGTGTTACTGGCTTGGCTTCAGACGATGCAAGCTTTGGTGCTGGTTCGTAATGACTTTTGTACTGATATCCTATAAATAAATATGGAGCAGGCAATTGCTACTGCAATAATGGCGAAAAAATGCAATTGCATTATTTATAATTAGTAGACGTCATATTTCTTTCCATTCAACACTTGTCAGAGAATAATCTAACCTGAGGCTGTGTCTTGATTGGCTTTTCTCGTGAGCCAGTAGAGAAACATGCTAGAAAAATAGCACGGGTTCAATTACCAAATTTCAACAGGCTAGCCTGCAGCATGGCCCTCAGTGACGTCATTTTCTATCACCGTTTGCAACACAACTGCTATCACAGTTTCAAGCAAGCGATTCAGCAAATAAAATAGCATTGTGTGCCGCTGGCTCTAGATTAATTTTGAAATTATTAAACCATTTGCATAGAAAAGCAATAGTTGATAACAATAAGGAAATATAAAAAAGAATTAAATCATCAAAACTCATAGAGATGGTTCAAAATGATACATAACTGTATTTTTATTTCTTTGATACACTTATAATCATATAATAAAAGATAAAAGAAATGCTGATAAAGAAGTTTCGTAATATTCATATAATATTTTCTATATATTTCTTCCATTCAACTAAAGTTATTGTCAAATTAAAAATGGCAAGATCCTCGATTTTTCTTTAACTGATGATCATTACTTATACTGGATACTTTTTTCATAAAACAGTAAGATTTTTCTGTAATTATATTTTTTTTATAAATTAATGTACAGTCGTGGTCAATAATGCCTTCCACCTGTAGTCAACTATCCAGGTAGCAAGGTGTCGTCATTATAACGTTATTTTAAGGTAATTTCTCGTCATATGACATAAGTCGACTAAATAAGGACGTAACACAGACGTGATATTTTTAATAACATATTATCGTCATAGAAATAACGTCATATAATCGTCTTTTTAAGGTTATTTACTGATTAATTAAGTAATATTGTAAATACGTCAATATTAAAATTAACGTATTTATATAAGGAAAATAATAAATGTTTTATGATATTTATAAAGTTTACATGATTTTCTGTCCAAAATCCTTAAAAATACGGTATTATTATATTACGAAACTCTGAAATATTGTTTAATATTAATAATTGAATTTGATGTACATGTTTATCTATATCCAAAATTATTATTTTTTAATATTTCATAAAAAATGTTACTGCGCGCAACATTTCAAAACTTTACAAAAAGATAGTTCATACTTCAGCCGCTAGTTCATTTATTTACCGCTATGCGTCTATTCGTAACTTGAATCAAATTTTAGTTTTATATCAGAAATAGGTTTGAGCTAGGTTATATCTTCCAAAAATGATGCTCATCATAGAAGAGGGGGGAGGGGCGGAACCCATTGTATTCATGCATATATTTTACACTGCGAAGCAACGTTCAGTTCAGAATTGTTGTGTGAATGGGAAAGTGTATGCGTGAACGCAGTGGGTTCCGCCTCCCCTCCCCTACGGAAGCGCTCCACTTCCGGAAGATACAACCTAATCCAAACCTATTTCTGAAAATTTGATTTGTGTGATACAACGTCTTGATGCGGATGGATCTCGCTTCTTGCGTGGAAATTAAAAACTCATGTAAAAATTACGTTTAATTTCTCAAACTTTATTTGTTAATAACTTTTTAATAAACAATGACCGCCGATTACGTTATAAAGTTACTCAGGATTAATGTAAATAATTACCGTCATTTCTTTTATCTTTTATTATATGATTACAAGTGTATCAAAGAAATAAAAATAGTTATATATCGTTGTGAACCATCTCTATGAATTTTGATTTAATTCTTTTTTATATTTCCTTATTATTATCAATTATTGCTTTTGTATGTAGATGCAAATGGTTTAATGTCTTCAGAATTAAACTAATGCATAATTTTATATACGTTTTTACTATGAGATTGTTGTCAGCTATCAAAGTTGCATCGTACAAACATCATGACACGATGTTTGTATACATATATAATTATATATAATCAAATATATAAATATTTAAGCAAACCCAAATTTTCCCGTTACATTAAAGTTATACTTGATCTTATATAGTTTTATATTATTATATATCATGTTATATATAATTGCATATAATTTTATACAATTGAATATAACATATTATATATTATACCCAGTCAGCCAGGTCTGTTCTAACAGATATTGCCAAGTGCTTGCTACAAATTATTGTCAGCAAAAAGGCTACAAATTTGGTACAAGAGTTGTTATTACCGATTAAGCTGACAGATTGCCGGCAAGAATCAAGCAAAGCTTGCTAACATAACTACACAGCAAATTGGCGGCAGAAACCGAGCAAAGCTTGCTGACATGACTGACATCAGATTGTCGGCAAAAACTGAGCAGGATCTAGAGTGCGCAATCTGATGGCAAATTGGCAGCAAAAACCGAACAAAATCTGCAGCTTATTACAAAGTATTATAAAATAGTTCAGTCGCTTATCGCTATGCGGCGCGTTATTCATTATCTATACCCGTATTCAAATTCTTGTCATGAGTGTATATAAAGTCTACAAAATGCTAATAATATTATAATATATATATTTCTATCAGTTCAATTTTTGACACAATTCTTATACAGGAAATTCAGATATTGAATTGATTTTTTGCAAATCGGACAGATATTTGTTCGATTTTCACTTATTCAAACAATTTCTGTCCAAAAAGATCTTTAATTTTATAAATTAAGTTATTTGAATTTACCTATATGTTTTAACATATTAATATATGATTTTATATAATGTCTAATTATCTAATGGTCATTTTATGACCAAAACTTATCATCATTTTGTTACTTAGGGTTAAGGCTTTAAATCTATTTAAATATATACTTTTATATGAATGGCCAAAAGCTGCAGAATTTGTTCGGTTTTTGCTGCCAATTTGCCATCAAATTGCGCACTCTAGATCCTGCTCAGTTTTTGCCGACAATCTGATGTCAGTCATGTCAGCAAGCTTTGCTCGGTTTCTGTCGCCAATTTGCTATGTAGTTATGTTAGCAAGCTTCGCTTGATTCTTGGCGGCAATCTGCCAGCTTAATCGGTAATAACAACTCTTGTTCCAAATTTGTAGCCTTTTTGCTGACAATAATTTGTAGCAAGCACTTGGCAATATCTGTTAGAACAGACCTGGCTGACTGGGTATATACTTATATATAAATATATATAATTTATATATCAATATATACAGTATAATTCATATATAAATGTATATATATATATATATATATATATATATATGTGTGTGTAATTGTATAAAATTATATATAAATATATACAATCTCATATAAGGTTATATATGACAATATATAATATCATACAGAATTATATGTATACACATCATATGATGTATATAATTATACGTGGACCATTTTTCCTGAGTTGTTAATAAAACTTAACAATAATAAGTTCGCGTACCAATACCTGCGCTTTTATCTGCCAGCATTTTTACTTAATTGTTTGTCAAATAATCGCGGGCTAGTAAGAGCCAGAATGCGGATGGTAGTGCGTCAGTTTCATAGAAAAATAAATTTTCTATGAAATTGATTATGTGTACATAGGATAAATTTACTTGCTGCTATAATAAAATTTTTAAAATTAATCTTAATTTGAGATTTATAATAACCCCTTTTTACCCTCTAGAGAGACGAAGTCGAGAAAAATATCGGGGCGAAGTCGCTGAATCGGGAATTGAACCCGAGTCTTTCGCTTGCCGGATAACTACTTTTACCTCTAAACTATTCAAATCCTACACTACCGATACTTCTCATTCATCTTATATGTAAATATCTATTACTAATAACATCATCATTCAGCCGGCGTGAACTAACAATTTTAAGAAATTAAGGCTCTCGAGTGACATCACAAATTTCACATAATCGGGGGCTAGTAAGAGCCAGAATGCGGGTGATAGTGCGTTAGTTTCATAGAAAAATAAGTTTTTTATGAAACTAATTATGTGTATAGGGCACGAAATTTACTTGGTGCTATACCAAGATTTTTAAAATTAATCTCAATTCTAAATTTATAATAATTCCTGTCTACCTAGAGAGACGAAGGCGAGAAAAAGACAAGCGAAAGACTCGGATTCGATTCCCGATTCAGCGACTTCGCTCCGATATTTTTTTCGCCTTTGTCTCTCCAGGGGCGTAAAGAAGAGTTATTATAAATCTCGAATTGAGATTAATTTTAAAAATCTTGGTATAGCGCCAAGTAAATTTCGTACCCTGTGCACATAATCAGTTTCAAAGAAAACTTATTTTTCTATTATATAAAACTGACACACTACGATCCGCGTTCTGACTCTTACTAGCCCGCAATTATTTGAAATTTGTGATGTCACTCGAGAGCCTTAATTTCTTAAAATTGTTAATTGTTTGTATTTTATATTATAAGCCTATTGCATTGAAAAAATTTTGTAGGTAAAAACTGCGTGTGATAACTAGATTTCAGTCGTAATATATGGATAGCGAACATCTTAGCTGTGATACCTATCTATTAGGTACAACAGCGTTTTGTTGCAGTTTAGAAATTTATTTTGCAAACCATGATCAGTTATGGTAGCGAAATTTTTTTCCATGTGCTTGTTATTAACCAGTGTTATTAACCTATTTTGTTATAAATTTACCTTTGCAATTTGACAATGACCGCTAGCAGCTTCTGGATGTCCAATATTCGACTTTACTGAACCCAATAACAGAGGAAGCTGTCTTTTAGCGCATAAAGCTTCATCAATGGCTTGAAGTTCCACAGAATCGCCAACTAGAGTACCAGTTGCATGAGCCTCTATGTAAGATAACTCAAGAGGCGATATATCACATTCTTCATAAAATTCTTCCAATAACATCTTTTGCTTGTCAAGTGATGGAAAGGTAATTCCTTTTTTTTTTAAACTATCGCAGTTGGTTTTACCATAGACAAAAGTCGCATATATTCTTCTTGCATCCTTTGCTTTTTGTAGGTACATTACTACAGCTGCATCACTACGCATATAACCACAGCCTTCTTCATCGTAAGGTTTACAGTAACCATCTTTAGATAGAATTCCTAAAACAATGTAACGATGCATCCCTCCACCGTTACCCGGCCGTCGATCCGCCGGAAGTCCGCCGCCCGACAAACACCGGTCGGGCATAATGCGGAGGCGCCGAGCGCCCATTTTTAAGATATAGAAAAGGCGTTCAAATTTATAACCGCCGTCAAGACGCGTTTGTTTACCGGGAACCGTCGCCGCGCTCGGGTAACCGTACCGACCGTTCCCGAAACCGCCCGAGTCGCGCGCGGCGGTTCAATCTTAAACAATATGCCGTAAAACAATCAGGCATATTACGCACGCGCACCCGCCGGAAAAAGCGGTATAAATAAGAGCCAATTTTCTACCTCGAGACCAGATCTTCCGCAACCGCCAGAGTCTGTAAGACGCCTGGAAATCCGCTACGATCCTATAACCGCTCAAAGAGAGAGAAAACGGGGTTGGGAGTACCCAGCCTCCGCCAAGAGTTTGCGGCATCTCCACGAGCGATCCTTCCGATCTATTGCAAAGAGAGGAAAACGGGGTTGGGCGTACTCAGCCTCCGTCGAGAGTTCTCGACACCTCACCCGCATCCGTCCACCTGCGTGCAACGGCAATTATCCAGCGGTAGGGAGTTTCCTGCCGTTGACGGGTGTTCCCGTCGGCCGTTGCACTCCTGCATTCTACGGGAAAATCATCCCCGACGGAACAATACCGCGATATCCGCGAACTTGTAGTAATTCCGCGACCGCCATTACCGCGATCAGAAGCACCATTAATACGGCGCGCTAAGTCCCGCTCAAAGGGGAGGATCTAACCGGCCGCGACATCGATCGACGCAATCAGATCGATACCGACGCGTTTAAGGACCGCCCACCGACCCGACCGAAATTACCGCCCGGTAGCTAGCGGCTCCTGCCGAAATCCAGATCCGTGCAAAGTAATCGATATATTTGCGAATCCGCCGAAATCGCATTCCGCACCGTGCATCCGTGAATCCGTGCAGATAACTCGGACGCACAGCGACCGACGCGACCGCCGCTAGACCATTCCGACATTCACACATACGCGAGGGCGTTTGGCTGCATACACACGATCACACCCACATACTTGCGATATACACTGTAAATCCCACGCAGATATCACACGTTCGCACACGCACTCGCTCGCTTATCACTCACTCACATACAAGCGCATACACACCGACACACACAATAATTACACACACACACTCACTCTGTATACACACATATATTTAAACGCAATAAATTATATTTTACCTAACGCACCTATCGTTCGTCTCTCGATACCCTTTCACGAGCCCCGGATCCCGACCGAGTTATCCACGACCGCCTCGCGAAAGCGGTTTGTTACAACAATAGCAATAGTTCATTTTGTTGTAACCCGACCAGTTTCTTAATATTAAAATATAAACAGTAAAGTAACACAGGAAAGATTAACAAAGAGCTGAATAAAGCAAAGCATTAAAATTGGGAAAAGAGCCCAGGGACAATAAAGGAAATAATTAAGAAAGAATAAAGTAATAAAAGATTATTAATAAAATAAAAATAAGAGACGTGACTAAAAAGAAGGAAGTCACGGTCAATTTCTCGGAAATTGAGTAAGCAGCTGACAAGCGGAGCACGAGACATGCTCTGGTCAGGGTTACTATATTCCTCTCTAATTAACAATCTAATTAATTAATATATATTGAGTGCAAGATGGACTGACGCTAGCTCAGTAATGTAGTTTATTAACATCAAGCGCGGACTTATCCAAAAATCATCCGATAACTCTACTGTACGTATCGCGTCCGATCATTATAATCGCAAACAAATGAACAGTGTAATAAACCTTGTGAAATATAGTTCTAACAAAAGTCTGGAAGTGTCTTATTTAGAGCGTGTATTCTAATCCTTTGGGCATACAAATCCCGAAAGACCCCCTCCTTAATGGTTGGGCGCAAAACATTAATTGTACGACAATTTGTTTCAATCGAATAAACATAATATAATTTTGTTTCTCAAATAACATACACAGTATTTCAAAAATTTGATGAATATATATAAAGTGTCCGATAATTTTATACACACCCGAAGTATGAAGGTAGATTGGTTCAAACTGAGAAGGAAAGTCCTATACCGTTTTGCAAAATTCGCAATAATTGTTGAATTATTAATTAAACCGTCTGAGCAAATAAGCACGTAGAAAGCGGTAGGTCGGACTCGGTAGGCATATAAAATGTCTTATTGTTTACGTCTCCTAGCAACGTTTAATAGTGAGAAGTGGGATCACGCAGCGCGCGGTGAGCGATGCGTGTCATACGATACCGCGCCGAAAAGTTATTAGACGTGGCTATTAAACGTCATTAGGAGACGTAATCAATAAGTCATTTTATATGCCTACTGCAGTGCTCGGAATAGGGTATTATAAAAAAAAATGTCATATAAATTTTATTTTTAATCAAAAGTATATATTATAAAAAAATTATTTCCAAACTTTGAAGATTTTCCATCAACAATAAATAATTTAAAATAAATAAAGAAAGATGATTAAAATTTAAAATTTTCACGTGACTTGTAAACGCTTCGTTATTGGTTAGTTCGTGCGTGACGTCACTTCGTTACTAAGACGTCGATCTAGTACAGGGAACAAGAAGATTGTTAACGTTTTTGACCCTTTTTAAAGAAAAATAGTAGTTAACGAACTGAGTAAAATGGAAACAGAGTATGTTAAGGCAAATTCAACAAATCTGCCAAAAATTAATGCGCTAATGGTGTATCAATTTATTAGAGAAGACGACCGCTTTAATGCTGCCGAAATGCGAGGAGTAAAAACATCTACGTAAGTATACATAACAAGAAATTCATTAATTTATATTAAGACTCAATTGTTGCATCTGTAGTTAAAATATATATCTACTTTTAAATACAAAGGTCTGTGTGTTTTATGTATATTTTAAGGTTATGTTTTTAATTGTCTGTTGAAAGTACATATCTATTAATCAGTGTTTGAACAACTAGTCGTAAATGTACAAAATGATTTTAAATACAGGACATGTCGAGAAACATATGGAGATTCAGCAATAGGATACGTCTGCCTAAAACGAGAGAGTTCAAAATGCACTGTGAAGGCAAGGATTTGTCCGGAACATCGAGTAAGAAGTAAAAGTTACTCAGTAACTTTAATCGTGGATGAGGAAGAAGAGAAAGTGTTCAGTGTTGAATGCCATGATTGTGCAGCGTCGTTAGGTATAGTTTCATTATTCTCAGAACCAAAATATAGAATCAATGTTTACTATAACTTGCATGCAGTATTCGAAAAAAGTTTAAAGTTATATTTTTCAAGAATGAAAACTATGTTCTTATTATATAAAAGATGTTCTGTAATGTCCTATGGATAAACACTTCTCATTTAAATACGGTGTTTGAACAAGTATTTCGACTTTTTATGCTTTATGTGATGACAACACTGATTTCATATTTGCATATAAACTTAAGCAAATTACTGCGAGATATTAGTAAATGTTATTATTTATATTTTTAGGTAGTTGTAAACATTCGGTAGCCTTTTTAATGTGGATCCACAGACGAACAGAAAATCCAGCACTGACAGTTGCTTGTTATTGGAAAAAGGCTCTTTTATCAACTATTGGAGCAACTAAAAAATACATTGAAACTAAGGAATTATACAAAAAAGAAGTACAGAATATAGAAAATTTTCCTGACAACGCAACATTTCTGCAGGACATTGTGAAAATAGCCAAAGAGAAGCAACTTGACAGTCAGTTATCGCAACATTATTTTGAACTAAAGGAACGCCGATTATACTCATTGTCAATGCATCGACTGATTGTTGAGTTTTCAGCATGTGGAATGAAAACTGCAGATGATTTTTTAATATTTTATATTTCCAAAATGTCAAAAGAATTATGTTTTGAAGCGGAAAATGCAACTAAAATGCAAAATAACAGCCATTTATGGTTCGAACTTCGCTACGGTAGAATAACTGCATCGATATTACATAAAGCTGCAAATTGTAACACCGAAGATGGAAGTCTTGTACAGCGGATCACTGGCGCATCCAAAGTATTGTATATGAAAGAAATGGAAAGAGGGAGATGTCTTGAGAAAGAAGTACTTAAAGAAGTTGAGAAAATAGTAGGCCAAAAACTGAAAAATTGTGGTCTTTTTTTAATGCCAAATTACCCGATTTGGGAGCTTCTCCGGATATGGGTAAATGATTTTGTTGTGGAAGTGAAGTGTCCAAATTCAGACAAAGCTATTTCTCGATTTCTATCGAAAGGAAAAGTAGCTTCTAAGTGCAAAGCACAAATAAATCTTCAAATGCTAGCTACAAATACAAAAAAGGGTTTATTTTGTGTTGCTGATCCTGATTTCGAAAATAATAGAAAAGTGACAACAGTTTGGGTAGATTATGATAAAGATTATACTACAGCTGTAACAGAACAAGCTATCAGTTTCTGGAAAAAAAATATTTATTGTAAATTGATGAATTCTATTTTAAGATAAAATATGCATTAATAAAAAGTTTGTTATGTGAACAATTAGTTTTTTATTTTTCGTATAATATAATTTTATATTAATAATTATAAATTATTATGTTCTTATAATAGGTGCTTGGAGGTTTATTAAAGCTGCTACAATCGAACAACATCATCTATGTATGGCATGATGTTATGGTTTAAAGTAGAATGTGGTTCCAAAAGTGAAAATTCTCGTAGTCTTCTTATCACACGTTCTACGTAAATTCTTGCTATACGCTTCGTTAACATTACTTCTGTCTTAGACGATTTACTTCCACTTTTTACACTAGGAGGTCTTATAAGTTCGCACTGAATTTTATTTAAAGATGTTTGAATCTGCTTAAAACCACGATCTGCCATAATTCCACATTTTTTTGGCAAAACATCCATTATACCGCATTGTTCAAACAACTCAACATCATTTACTCGACCTCCATAACCAGAAGAAATAAAATTAATAAATCCATCCGGTGTACAACATATTAAATACTTCAATGTATTGCACTTTTTATATTCTGACCACGTTAAAGACTGTTGAAGAGCGTTTGATGGTTTCTCGATTTGAATTTCGAAACAGTCAATTATTCCATAAACGTGAGCAAAATTTGCACAAAACGGTATAGATAATGCCATTTTAACGCTTTCTCTAGGAGGACAATAAATAAGAGTTTTTAAGAAATGACATAATTTTGGTACACTACTTTGAAAAATTTTTGATGCTCCTGCTGTGCTGATTCCAAATTGGTTACCTAATCTTACAAAATTGTCATTCAGTTTGATTTTCATCAAAGTCAATTTTATATTTTCTGTTGATAAACAAGTGCATTTATGCAGTTCATCAACAATCCATAACCAGTCATTTGGAATTCCAATGTATTGTTTTGTCTGTGTGCTAATAAAATAATTTGTTAAATGTAAAGCGCTTCTTTTTGCTTGTAGGTCTTGTTCTTCACAATACTGCAAATAATCTTCATGACATGGTTCATATTCGCTCCAGTACGCAGTAGTACCAGTTGTAATCGTTTTGGAAGAATCGTTTACAACTGCACTGTTATTGTCACTCTCCGTTGGTACATTAATGGGTGAATTTTATTTATAGTATTAGGCAGTATTTGGCAATTTTCTTCAACAATACTGCATTTTATATTGAATTTTTTTACTTCTAAAAAAAACCTTCGTGTTCTTGTTTTCTTTATCCCAAGTACACTTCTTATTAATTTCTATTTTGTCATTCGATTGCAATAATACTTCTCCTTCTTTTTCTGTAACGATTAATGGAACTGCATTGCTTTTTTCAATATTGATACTATCTGACACTTGCTCGGTATATTTGAAAAATCAATTTCATCATTTATTTTATTATTTTCTGTAAGTATTGAAAAACTTATCGAAGCACAGTTTTCATTTGTTGAAATTTCTTTTTGTCTGCATACTTTTTTTGGAACTATTTCATTGTTACTTTTAACATTTGGTGATCTATTTTCATTGGTTTCATGAGTTTCGCAATGAGATAGTATTTCGGATATCATTCTTTTATTATTTAATTTTTTAAATGCAGCTCGGTCGTGAGTACTTGCAGCTGTTCGACGGTCAGGTTGACAATCAAAAATATGAGGTGCTGCATTTTTCTTCATTTTTATTGGTGCTGCCATTAATTTGAAAATCATAAAATTTTCCATATCTTCTTTCAACTAAAACAGGAAAATTAAAATTCTTATAATATAAATATGTATGTAAATAATAGAATACTAATTCTTTTAACAAAAAAAATTACTTTATTATATTTTATAATTAGTCATATACTTTAGATTAGAATGCGATTATTTTGTTTCAATCCGTTATAATACGAATTACAAAATTGTTTAATGCAGCATTTACATTAAAATGATCTTCGCAACAATAATAATTTGACGACGTTGGTTCATCTATACGACGGACAAGTTTGAACCACAGTTGCCGTCTAGTTTTGTCCTGCGGTACACTTACAAACACCTTGTTTGGTGTTATTTTTTGTGTATTCTTACACATTGGTACAAAGCACCGTCGGTAGGCTCGTACTTTATCCATATCTTTATTATAATATAAATTATTACTGGTTTGCATACAAACTTCTATGGCTTGATCTATCACAGTATTATCACCAACAGTAACGAAGTGACGTCACGCAGCTCCGGCGCCATATTGGCTGCTTTTGGCGCGTTTTCGTAGTGCTTCAAATTATGATATTTTAAATAATTAAAAAATAATACAAATCGAATGTTTTGAAGCAAACGGAAAAAATTTTAATAACTAAATAGGGTATGAACTTAAAAAAAAAATATTTTTGAAAAACGTTATAATACCCTATTAGATGCCCTTTTCGGGTTGATATTTGAGGCGACGTCTACAATTCCCCCACTATTGTTCAAGGCTCGGCAGCCGCCGGTCGCGTGGGTAACACTATGCCTCAGGAGAGTCTCTATATAAATATATATATGTATAATAGATTACATATAAATATAATATATTAATAATAGAAATTTTGATATTTAATTATTTATGAAAATAAAAATTATCTAGCAAAGAAAATTTTTATGATGATTTGGTGAAAGGTACGATCCCAGCATATTTTTGATATAGAGACTTTCCTGACAGCTTTCCGCACAGCGTTACACGTGCGATCGGCGGCTCGAGTATCGAGTCTCGAATGGTAGTAGGGAGGATTGTAGGCATCGCCTCAGATATAGGTCCGAAAAGGGCATCTAATTCCGAGCTCTGGCATACTGAATCCGGCCTATCGCTTTCTACGCGCTTATTCGCTCAGATGGTTTAATAAATAAACTGTCTGAGCGAATAAGCGCGTAGAAAGCGGTAGGCCGGACTCAGTTAAACTTTTATTAATAACTCAACAACTATTGCGAATTCTGCAAAACGGTATAGGATTTTCCTTTTCCGTTTGAGCCAATCTAGCTTCATGCTTTGGGTGTATCAAGAATTATCGGACACCCTGTATAAGCAAATTAATTATGTTGTTCAAAAACAGAAACTACTACATTTAACAAAACATAATTTAACAAACATTGATTAAATATTATTATTTTGATAAATGTATGAATAAATATTTATTCCATTTAACAACGCAACATCTTTGAACCTAATAATATTATTTTCCACATACCCGTATGAAAAAACTGATGAGTTACAAAAGGATGGAGGCACAAGTTGACAGTAGCGACAATAGCCGCTTCACAAATGCCAGATCGAATCATCCTGTAAGCTTCCGTCATAGCGAAATGACTCGAGCTACATGCACAATCAATATTATACGATGGTCCAGTAACGCCGAGCCAATAAGAAATTCTGTTTGCTATCATGCCTTTATGGCATCCAAGAATGGGTAGTCCAGCAATCTATTAGCAAACATGATATAGTTTTTATATACAGGGTGTCCGGTAATTATTGACACACCCGAAGTGTGAAGGTAGATTGGGCCAAATTGAAAAAAAAAGTCCTGTACCATTTTTTTTATAACGCTTCATAAGGTAATTATTATTGAATAAAGTCTGATCAATCAGCGCCGACCTTTAGCCGGGCGCACGTCGGTGAGCCGCGCACTTGGTAGTATGCGGCGGTGCACACTTCACGGCGCGCGGCTCACTGACGTGCGTCCGACTAAATGGCGCTGATTGGCCAGACTTTACTCAATAATAACTCTTTTATTAAGCGTTATAAAAAAAATGATTCAGGATTTTTCAATTCAGTTTGAGCCAACCTAGCTTCACACTTCAGGTGTGAAAATTATCGGACAACGTGTATACATATATAAATATTTTCTTCATATTTAGCAATATTTTTGTATACATAATAATATATATGTCAAGCGTTTGCTTTGGGGACAAAATGTCGAGCGAATGAATATTTTGGAGACTTTTGCATACTTCGGGGTCAGGACTCAAAGTATCCATATATTAAATGTTTAATTTGAGGACATTACGCATATATATTAAATGTATAATTCGAGGTCACTAACAGATGGCGCCACTAATATTATAATAATCAAAATAGAGTGTCTCCTGAGTGGGAACGAGGCGGAATACTCCATGTAATTTCTGCTTGTCTTGTAAAAGACGATCAAAATCAATATGCGATTTATTTACAAAAAATGAAGAATTCATTTTGAAAAAAAAATAGATTAAGTAATAAACTATAAATGTATGATCTCAAATGATGCATTTGTCTTCTGATTATACAGTATATAAAATAGTACTTCATATTTTATACTCTACTTTTAAAGTAAAGATATTGAGTCAATTTTTTTGCAACATGTACAAACATTTTTGCTTATCTTCGATAATATAGAAAAATGAAACACATAAATAAAGTAAAAAAAAAAAAAATAAGTGCAGACAATAAAAATGATCCAGACATGGACATAACATGTTGCAAATTAAAAAAGTCAATGAAGTTCTACTCTCTCTACATTTTTCTATTTATATTTACTTTCTATTATTATTTAAAAAAAAAAACATAATATGATATTCAAATCATGCTTTAAATACATGTCAAAAAACTTTATATACGTTAAAAAATATTTATACTTATGCATTTAAAATATCGATTTTGACATTCAAAAACTACTTAAACGTTCTAATATTTAAGTTTCAACAATGTTTCATAAACAACAACATATTTTAGAGTCATAACATGTATCAAATAATTTAATGTCATAAATTGTATTACCGAAGATAAGCAAAAACATAAGCTGAAAAATTTATCGTATTTAAAAAAAAAATATTGAATCAATATTATACTTTTTTTGAAAGCAGCTTATAATGTATAAGTTGGTAAATAATATTAGTAAAATAAATTCCCTGTGTGTTTCGCATATTGTATGGTTATATACACCAGCAAAAATGGTGTTTGGTGGCGGGTGTGTATGTACAGTCGAAAGCATCACCGTATACAAATGAAAATCGCGTACGCACATGTAATTTGAAGCGCAAAGAAAATCAAGGAGTGAAGGAGAAAGTGGAAGGAGGCGGGGGGGGGGGGGTATTCCGATATTCATTGCATCGCATGTCGCACGATCGAGAGAGAAAGCAATGCAAAACGTAATGTCGGCTAGTGGTGTCCAATAGCTATCTCACTCGCTCTACGCTTGAATGCAGCGCGTGTAGCGAGACAGCTATAAGACACCGCGCTGTCTTTATCATTATCTCGTTATCTCATTTTGATCTCATACTTCTCTTTTTTATTAAAATGATCTTTTGTCAAATTAAAGACAAAGAAAATTGACAATTTATTATTTAAGAGCAACTTAAATAATTAATAAATTTAACTTGTAGGGATATCTTTAAAGCTTGTGGTAAATAATAACGATTAAGATCTGAAACACCCGACTTTCCTTGGATCGAGCCGACAACAATGCTATCGCGCGGCTCGATACTCTTGCGAGATAGCGGCGAAACGCGGTATTCTCCTAAGATCAAATGACAAAAGTCGCGCCGCCAGATTTCCAATATATATTGTATATAAAATATAGTTAAAACGCGATATCTCAGAAACTATGATATAATAGAGTTATGCAATTAAAACTAGAGTTATGAAATCTTTACTTTTCTTTTTCGTCTTATCGAGTATGGTTCGGAACTTAAGATTTTTTACTAGAACTTGTATTTATTAAATTTTTCATAAAAGTATATTAATTTTAAAAATTCGATCTTTCGGTAATTATAATAGCTAGGACCATGCGGTTTTCGCGATTATATTTGTCTTATCGAATGTAATTCAAAACTCTAACATTTTCGATCAAAACTCGTGTTTTTCAAATTTTTTTATAAAAGTATATTAATTTTAAAAATTCGATATTTCGGTAACTATAATAGCTAGAACCATGCGGTTTTCGCGATTATACTTGTTTTATCGAATATAATTCAGAACTCCGACATTTTTAATCAGAACTCGTGATTTCCAAAATTTTTTATAAAAGTATATTAATTTTAAAAATTCAATATTTCGGTAACTATAATAGCTAGGACCATACGGTTTTCGCGATTATATTTATCTTATCGAATGTAATTCAGAACTCTGACATTTTCGATCAGAACTCGTCATTTCGAAAATATCTCTGATATTTGAAGTTAATTTTTTAAACTAAAAACTGCAGAACTCTTGCAAAAAAGTATGAGGAACTATGTAACTATTCAAAAGAGCATCAGAACTATGCTCAGGACTATTTAATTTTGATGTGTCAAAAATCATGAAGTTGGCACCCCCATTTTTCGAAATCTGCTTTCATTGTGATAATGGACAGAACTCTTTATAAAAATTATCAAGAACTCTTTCTTTTGTTCTAAATAACTCAGAACTCTTAACAGAACTATGGTATCGTAACATAGGGGTGCCACTTCACACATCCATATACGTATGTATGATTTTCGGTTGTTTACGCGTACACACACATCTAACGGACACCATTCATACCGGCACGTGTATGTACATACATGGCTATTGTCTTTTGTAAATCGGTCTTCTCCCTCTCCCCCGTCGCACGCCGAGCACTCATGTAACATTAAACTGTTTCTTTTCGCCGCGTAAGATTGGGTTGTTTCGTCGCGCAATTGTACTCGCGCGGATTGATTGATTTTTATTAATTAATTTCTTATTAATTATTGCAAAAATCGCATGAAATGGTAAAAAACCTTCCTATTCAGTTTAACCCGCTTCACATGCAGGTGATGAGTGGGGCGCAAATTACCGAACACTTTCTTACATAGTAATATTTTTACAACAAATTAAAAATAAAAGGTAAATATGCATTGTTGTGCCTCCGTGGAGGTACAGAGATTTTGTTGAGATCGTTGGCCAATTGGAACTTAGCAGCTCAGGATCGTACAGGGTCTTCTCGTCGCTTTCATTAATTATGGAATCGTATTAGAATAAAAGGTCGTTTATTCGAATACATTAACTTTAAATCTTCTTTTCTTTCTCGCACTTTAACTCGGCTTATCGCGGTATAGAGTTGCTTCGCATGTCTGATATCGCGGCTGCCGTCGCAAGATCAGCTGAGAAGTTCTTTATTAATAAACCATTTACGTTTGTCCGTCTCGTGGTTACTATTGTTAATCTATTCGCACTATATAATTGTATGATTATAACTGTTTCGTGTGATTTTGCGATTAAGACTGCCTAGCGCTCGTTTGAGATGGGTAGTTTTATCACCTCCTGTTTGATTCGTTTTCGGAGGGGACAGCTTAGCGACAGGACCATAGGTGGTCGTGTCGCTCGATTTTGGGTGGAAAAAACCCGGATGCAAGCTATGTATATTCTTTGCCTGCATTTCCGGCGGGTCGTTCTTCAAGTCTTGCGATCGCGTGGCCTCCGCGCGTGCCTCGCTTTGTCAGCGGTTGCGCTCGTAATTTTATACGTCTTCCTCGGCTTGGAGTTATAGTTGGAAGACGTTAAATAATATTTAATAATTAATAATTATGCTAATTTGGTTATAGCCGTTTTGGGCTATAACATCATATTAAGGTCCCACCCCCGCAGGATAGTGATGTTGACATACATATGTTGTCAAAGTCATCGTCCTAAATGACCTTGACCTTGAAATAAGTGGCGGTCGCGATTCATTAAAAAGTTATTAACAAAAAAAGATGGTAATTATGCAGTATAGGGGAGCCAGCTCCGATGACCTTGACTTTGACATGTGTTGTCAAGGACATGACCCCGAGTAACTTTTTCTTCTAATTTAATCGTCGCTCGTTGCTTATTAAAAAGTTATTACCAAAAAAATTTTGAAATATACCAAAGATATACATGGACAGGAAGCACGCGCGCGCGCACACACGCACACGGGGGGTGCAAGGGGGGCCTTCGGCCCCCCTCCCGCACCCACCCCGCCGGTAGACAGGGTGGACCTTGCTTTCTTTACAATGTAGCACGTACTTTGTAAGTTGTAAAGCGAGGTCCACCCTACCTACCGGCGGGGAGGATGCGGGAGGGGGGCCGAAGGCCCCCCTTGCACCGCCCGTGTGTGTGTGTGTGCGCGCGCGCGTGCTTTCTGTCCATGCATGTACTTTGGTATATTTCAAATTTTTTTTGTTAATAACTTTTTAATAAGCAACGAGCGACGATTAAATTAGAAGAAAAAGTTACTTAAATTTATGTCCTTGACAACTATATCAAGGTCAGTGAAATCGGTGAGGTTGCCCTTAATCTTAAGCTTTACTATCTTTTTTGTTAATATTTTTTTAATGAATAGCAACCGCCACTTATTTCAAGATTAAGGTCATTCAGGACGATGACGTTGATAACATATGTCAAAGTCAACGTCATCCGTGAGTGTATCTGCAAACACATATTAGCCAATTACTTCCTTTAGTACTGATACAAAGTGGTAAATTTCTCAAACTTCTTTATTCTTATAACTTATTCTTATAACTTTTTAATAAATAATGACCGCCGATTAAGTTATAAGGAAAAGTTACTCAGGGTCATGTCCTTGACAACATATGTCAAAGTCAAGGTCATCGGAGCTGGCTCCCCTATACTGCATAATTACCATCTTTTTTTGTTAATAACTTTTTAACGAATCGCGACCGCCACTTATTTCAAGGTCAAGGTCACTTAGGACGATGATGTTGACAACATATGTTAACATCACTATCCTGTGGAGGTGGGACCTTAATATGCATATTTACCAAATAAAAATATTTTAAATAAAAAATTTATTTTTTCATAACAAATATATTTTTGTTTACATTAATTATTTAATTAATTAATTAATTTTTGTAAACATTGCAATCTAATAGTAAAAACTTTAAGTAATTATGATACTTAATTTAAGTAAATTAAAATAAATAATAAATTTAAGTAAATAATTGTTTCATGTAATGGTGTTTTATGCGATATTCTTATATTAGAAAATAATGCCTTTAGAGTTTTTAATAGTCTTTTTCTCTAAGTATTTTTATATATATATTATATATATATAAGAAACTGAATTTGTTGCTCGTCTTAAAGTATTAAAAATCGATACTTTGTCGCCGCGGATCCTATATGACGCGCTTTCCTAATATATAAATTAACTAAAAGAATTTGTTGCTCGCATGTTTTGGATATTAAAATAATCTGTGGACAATATACTATCGAGATATATAAAAGTCTGAATTTGTTGCTCTTTACAGAATACATATGATTATCTTTTATCGTTCTATATCTCGAAATTTCATTTTTGTTAATTTCAAACAGTTTTGCATATATGTATATATATAAAAAGGCATAGTAGTGTCTTACGCCAATATGTAGTATATATGTTTCTTGAAAAGAGAAGCCTTTTCATGTCATCGTGCCGAAATGTTCGGCAGCGCTTTGTATTGTCTGAAAGTAGATAAAGGCACGTTTTGTTTTGACATCGGATCCGCGTCGCGCACGACTATCTCGCGTTCCTTCTTTTTTATAGATTCTTATATATTTCGATAGTACATCGTCCACAGATTATTTTAGTACCCAAAACATGCGAGCAACAAATTCTTTTAGTTAATTTATATATTAGGAAAGCGCGTCATATAGGATCCGCGGCGACAAAGTATCGATTTTTAATACTTTAAGACGAGCAACAAATTCAGTTTCTCATATATTTCGATAGTATATTGTCTACAGATTATTTTAGTACCAAAAACATGCGAGCAATACATTTTTTTATTTACTTTTACTTCGCGCAAGTGAATGGTACGGCGCGGCGAGACTGAGTATATAGTGGTATTAATTAAATAATATACTTTTTTTAAAATATTTTTATGTTATTTTAGAGCAACAAAATAGCAACAAATTCTAGTGTATTTTATTTTTTGATTCGAGCATTCTATATATTTTTTTCACTATGGGGGGAGCTGGCTTAATGTCAAGCTAGCACCCCCCACTTTGAATGTAAATTCCTGCTAAACGGTTTGAGCAACAAAATTCGGACTATGGCAACTAATTAGCACATAATTAGCACTAAATTATTTGATGTATTTGACTTAATTTGGCGTTGGTGGGGGGGGGGCTAACTTAATATGGGTTAATATCAAGCTAGTTCCTAGACTTAAACAGTTATTTCAAGATTTAAAACTTGTATATACAGTTAATTTAAAAAAGATTTCAAGTTTAAACGCGCATAATTCATAGACAGAATAAGAACTTCCTCTTTGCATAATTTGGGAACTGTCTCCAAAGTATTCGCTTATTATACAAAAGAGATCACAACTTCCGTACAATAATTTATTAGCGTGTGCTAGAATCAAAATAGAATAAAAAATTCTAAACAAAAATAAGGCTGCAATAGTTTTTGAGTTATAAGCTATCAAAGTTTACCACTGATATCGCGTAGATCTCACGTGCTCAGGCGCCTAACTACATATAGACGTACCGATTCGTCATTGATTTTTTCAATCAATAAAATAAAATCAGCCTTGCCGTAAAAATCAATATCACAATTATTTCAAAAATGAATAACAGATGACATCGGCACATGTGTCTAAATACAGCGCGAAAATTCTTATAATTAAAAGTTTTTCTTCAATATTTTATAATTCATTGATATAAAATATTGAAGGAAAACTTTTATATATAGAAAAGTATTGTCTTATTATTATATTTGGGCATTCTTATATACGGACGCTCCTGAGACAAAGCGTCGCGTCCCTTAGTTACGTGTATCTGGCGACTCGTTGCTAACGCACGAGCGGTGAGTGGGGGTCAATAGGCGTGAGTCACGAAATCGGGCCAAAATGTGCAAGTAAATCCCAGCACTGATATACATTTGTCCTTAAACTATGCGGAAAATATATGGGAAATATTATATATGCAGAATATCTCATAAAATCTATACAATAATTTATGAGCGTGTTGTAGAGGAAAAATATATCCATGTATATAAATTTCCATTTTATATAGGAGTTGCATAATTTGGGACCTGTCTCTAAAGTATCCGTTTATTATATATACATTTGTCCTCAAAGTATGCAGTAAATATATGAAAGATCTTATATATGTAGAATATCTCATAAAATCCATAAAATAATTTATTAGCGCGTTGTAGAGGTAAAATAGAATAAAACATTGCAATACAAAAATGTTGAGTCTGCCATAATTTTTGGGTTATAAGTGATCAAAGTTTGCCAATGATATGTAGAACTTAGGCGCTTAGGCGGATAACTAAACATACACGCGTACCGATCTGTTATTCATTTTTTAAACAACATAATGTAATACACAGTTTAAAAAAGAAATGTTAGTTGCAAATTACATATTTTTTGTTAAAAACAAAACTATATATTTTTTTATACCAAGTAATTTCTGTCATTATTTTGTGCATAAAAGTGTTAAAGTATGATCATCGAGAAATGCAATATTACGAGATATTTATTAGTTTTATATATGTAAGCTTGTCAAATTAAAATATTAAATATCTCGTAAACTGTTAACTTTTTGATCATATTACCTTTATAATTTTTTATGCAGAATATTATGAGGAATCGATTTCTATAAAAAAATATAGTTGTTCTATTTAAACAATTTAAGGTAACCTTGCCCTGACTTTGACGTCACCTAAGGTCAAACCATAGGTATTATTTTATATGTTCCCCTTCAAATCATAAAACTTTTGTTTTAAACATTTTTATCTACCGGGCTCAGCTTTTTAGATATTCGGTTCGAATGTTTAAAATAGGACACCCTGTATATATATAAACACTATATAAAGACATTATTTTCTAATGTTATTATTTTCTGTTTATAAATAAAGTCATTTAATTTATTGTCAATATTGTGTGCATAATAAAATTATTTATATAAAAAGTACAATTTATATGTGTATATAAGGTGCGGGAAACTTCTCTTAATGCGGGTAAAGTGCGGAATAGAAATGCTGAATGTAATTCTGTATTATTTTGCGGTTTTTGTAATAATTTACGAGAAATTAGTAACAACACAATTTCTTCGGCGGTTTAGCAATGTCACCAGCTCTGTGACTCGTCGTTCCATCGCGGATTTGTGACGATTTTCTAACAATTTTTATCTCCGTTAATTGAGATTCTCCATTAATCTTCGCATTTTATTTTCCACATTAATATTATATGTATAATAATCTTGTCTTGCGTCTGAAACTAACTTATTACGTTTGTTTATCATATATAAGAATCGCATAATATGGGAACGGTTTCCAAAGTATTCGTTTATTATACAGAATGTCGCACAACTTTCGTACAATAATTTACTAACGCATTCTAAAAAGTGAAGTAAAAAATTTTAATACAAAAATGTTGAGGCAATAGTTTTTGAATTATAAGCGATCAAATTTGCCAATAATATCGCATAAAACTAGTGCGACCCATAACTAAACATACGCGTACCGGTCTGTCAACTGTTATTGATTTTTTCAAACAACAAAATAAAATCAGCTGTGCCGCAAAAATTAATATCACACTGACTTGAAAAAAAACATGTATGCATAGTTACAAGCCTGACCGCGCGAGTCCTTTGCGGTATCATTGGCAAACTTTGATCAATTATAACTCAAAAATTATTGCAGCCTCAACATTTTTGTATTAGAATTTTTTACTCTATTTTTACGTCTAGAATACACTAATAAATTATTTTATGGATTTTATGAGATATTCTACATATATAAGATCTTTCATATATTTACCGCATACTTTGAGGACAAATGTATATATAATAAACGGATACTTTGGAGACAGGTCCCAAATTATGCAACTCCTATATAAAATGGAAATTTATATACATGGATATATTTTTCCTCTACAACACGCTCATAAATTATTGTATGGATTTTATGAGATATTCTGCATATATAATATTTCCCATATATTTTCCGCATAGTTTAAGGACAAATGTATGTAATAAACGGATACTTTTCTATATATAAAAGTTTTTCTTCAATATTTTATATCAATGAATTATAAAATATTGAAGAAAAACTTTTAATTATAAGAATTTTCGCGCTGTATTTAGAAAAGTATTGTCTTATTATTATATTTGGGCATTCTTACATATAAACGCTCCTGAGACGAAGCGCCGCGGTCCTTAGTTACGCATATCTGGCGACTCGTTGCTAGCGTACGAGCGATGAGTGGGGGGCAATAGGCGTGAGTCACGAAATCGGGCCAAAATGTGCTTGTAAATCCCAGCACTGCTTTAGAGACAGATCTCAAATTATATAATTCCTATACATGGTGACCCATTTTAATGTACCACCTTCAGAAACTTTTATTTTTGATTGTAGAAAAAAATACTTCAGACAAAAGTTGTTTGGTTCGAAGGGGGACATAAGATGGTGTCATTGGTTTGACCTGGGATAATCTTTTGTAGGTCACATAAAGGTCACCTTGAATTTTTTAATCGGAACACCCTATATATTTTTGCATATTCTTGTAACTTATCTCGAGAGCTTTTCAAAACACTATAACAAAATATTTTTCCTTTAAGTACTTGTTGAGTTATAAGGCTTGAAAGTTAACAATTTTTTGACATAAAATGTAAAATATCTTGAGAAACATTTAATTTTCGATAATATTACCTTAATACTTTTATGCACAAAATAATGAGACCAATCAAGTGGTGTAAAAAAAACACATAGTTGATCTAAAAAAAAATATGTTGCAAATTAGATATTTTTTTTTAAGGCAACTATTTTCTTTACACCACAATTTAGCAACTATTTTCTTTACACCACTTGATTGATCTTATTATTCCGTGCATAAAAGTATTAAGGTAATATTATCGAAAATTAAATGTTTCTCAAGATATTTTACATTTTATGTCAAAAAATTGTTAAGTTTCAAGCCTTATAATTCAATTACTTAAAGGAAAAATATTTTGTTATAGTGTTTTGAAAAGCTCACGAGATAAGCTACAGGAATATGCAAAAATATATAGGGTGTTCCGATTAAAAAATTCAAGGTGACCTTTATGTGACCTACAAAAGATTATCCCAGGTCAAACCAATGACACCATCTTATGTCCCCCTTCGAACCAAACAACTTTTGTTTGAAGTATTTTTTTCTACAATCAAAAATAAAAAAGTTTCTGAAGGTGGTACATTAAAATGGGTCATCCTGTATAGGAATTATATAATTTGAGATCTGTCTCTAAAGTATCCGTTTATTATATACATTTGTCCCTAAACTATGCGGAAAATATATGGGAAATATTATATATGCAGAATATCTCATAAAATCCATACAATAATTTATGAGCGTGTTGTAGAGGAAAAATATATCCATGTATATAAATTTCCATTTTATATAAGAGTTGCATAATTTGGGACCTGTCTCCAAAGTATCCGTTTATTATATATACATTTGTCCTCAAAGTATGCGGTAAATATATGAAAGATCTTATATATGTAGAATATCTCATAAAATCCATAAAATAATTTATTAGCGCGTTGTAGAGGTAAAATAGAATAAAACATTGCAATACAAAAATGTTGAGTCTGCCATAATTTTTGGGTTATAAGTGATCAAAGTTTGCCAATGATATGTAGAATTTAGGCGCTTAGGCGGATAACTAAACATACATGCGTACCGATCTGTTATTCATTTTTTAAATAACATAATGTAATACACAGTTTGAAAAAAAAAATGTTAGTTGCAAATTACATATTTTTTGTTAAAAACAAAACTATATATTTTTTTATACCAAGTAATTTCTGTCATTATTTTGTGCATAAAAGTGTTAAAGTATGATCATCGAGAAATGCAATATTACGAGATATTTATTAGTTTATGTAAGCTTGTCAAATTAAAATATTAAATATCTCGAAAACTGTTAACTTTTTGATCATATTATCTTTATAATTTTTTATGCAGAATATTACGAGGAATCGATTTCTATAAAAAAATATAGTTGTTCTATTTAAACAATTTAAGGTAACCTTGCCCTGACTTTGACGTCACCTAAGGTCAAACCATAGGTATTATTTTACATGTTCCCCTTCAAATCATAAAACTTTTGTTTTAAACATTTTTATCTACCGGGCTCAGTTTTTTTAGATATTCGGTTCGAATGTTTAAAATAGGACACCCTGTATATATATAAACACTATATAAAGACATTATTTTCTAATGTTATTATTTTCTGTTTATAAATAAAGTCATTTAATTTATTGTCAATATTGTGTGCATAATAAAATTATTTATATAAAAAGTACAATTTATATGTGTATATAAGGTGCGGGAAACTTCTCTTAATGCGGGTAAAGTGCGGAATAGAAATGCTGAATGTAATTCTGTATTATTTTGCGGTTTTTGTAATAATTTACGAGAAATTAGTAACAACACAATTTCTTCGGCGGTTTAGCAATGTCACCAGCTCTGTGACTCGTCGTTCCATCGCGGATTTGTGACGATTTTCTAACAATTTTTATCTCCGTTAATTGAGATTCTCCATTAATCTTCGCATTTTATTTTCCACATTAATATTATATGTATAATAATCTTGTCTTGCGTCTGAAACTAACTTATTACGTTTGTTTATCATATATAAGAATCGCATAATATGGGAACGGTTTCCAAAGTATTCGTTTATTATACAGGGTGTCGCACAACTTTCGTACAATAATTTACTAACGCATTCTAAAAAGTGAAGTAAAAAATTTTAATACAAAAATGTTGAGGCAATAGTTTTTGAATTATAAGCGATCAAATTTGCCAATGATATCGCATAAAACTAGTGCGACCCATAACTAAACATGCGCGTACCGATCTGTCAACTGTTATTGATTTTTTCAAACAACAAAATAAAATCAGCTGTGCCGCAAAAATTAATATCACACTGACTTGAAAAAAAACATGTATGCATAGTTACAAGCCTGACCGCGCGAGTTCTTTGCGGTATCATTGGCAAACTTTGATCAATTATAACTCAAAAATTATTGCAGCCTCAACATTTTTGTATTAGAATTTTTTACTCTGTTTTTACGTCTAGAATACACTAATAAATTATTTTATGGATTTTATGAGATATTCTACATATATAAGATCTTTCATATATTTACCGCATACTTTGAGGACAAATGTATATATAATAAACGGATACTTTGGAGACAAGTCCCAAATTATGCAATTCCTATATAAAATAGAAATTTATATACGTATTTTCTCAAAGTAAGAAATTAATATAAAGAAGACTTTAAATTTAAATATATATTTTGTGAATAGAATAAAAATTTCTATCACATAGGAGAATCGCATATTTTGGGAACTGTCTCCGAAGTATCTGTTCATTATATATATATATTAATTCTGAAAGTATACTGTTAATATAAGAAAGACCTCAAATTTAAACGCATGTTTTGAGGACAGGATAAAATTTTCCGTCATATATGTAAATCGCATAATTTCGGGACTGTCTCCGAAGTATTGCTTATTATATATATATTTCAGTCCTCAAAGTATGCATTGTATATAAGAAACCTATATAATTTTAAAATTATTGACTTATAAATAATTTTATAAATTGGGATATGTTATTGAGGTTGTATTACACACATTTATAACTAAAATCGAAGTGGTCTCAAAGTATACGCTTGACATATACAGGGTGATTCAAAACAACCTTCTGTCCTTACAATGTCATATACTTGACACTATTCTAAGACGACTTTTCCTTTGCCAAAATTTTTTTCGAGGCTTAGTTTTTAAATTATAAGCCAAAATAGTTAACGAATTACGGGCCGCGTACGCGAGGCAGGCAGGGGTGGCGCAACTCACCGTCCGATGCTGGTGATTACGTGAGGCGCTCGCTGCGATCAACTGTTTGCTACATACGATGGAGTGTATGTGTGAGAGAGAACGTATACGCGTATACACACACATACACATTCTCTCTCTCTCTCTCTCTCTCTCTCTCCCTCTCTGTCTCTTTTACACCCATCGTATGTAGCAAACAGCTGATCGCACACACGCACTCTCTTTCTCTCTTCTTTGTTTTTCTCTTTTTTATCCATCGCGTATAACAAACAGCTGATCGCACACACGCACTCTCTTTCTCTCTCTCTCTCTCTCTCACACACTATTTCTTACCTTTTATGTAGTAATTCGTTGCCTTCATACGACTCAATAAGTAATACTTCCGTATGATAGAACGAGTAACTAGCAAACTTTTTTCACTCATAAATTGTACCACTTATCGAACTTTTACGAATTAATCTACGCACTTTATCGATAAATTGAATTTATTAACGATTATAACGGTTAATCACAATCTACCGATTACTACCGATTAATTATTAAAATATCTCGAAGAAGGAAACGCGTTATTCGATGCAGAAACTGCGCGACGACAACAAGCAAGTACTAGCGTTGCCGGCATGCCGGCTGCCGGCTGCCGAACAACTGAATGTATCACATTACGCGTGATCGACGCGGACGCTATCGTGTGTCCCGTGATCGGCTAAAGCCTCCGACATTGTAAATTCGATAGTTTCGAAAATATAAAACTATAAAATATGAAAATATAATGACGTATAATAACATCGTTTTTTTTAATAAATTCAGTTTATCGATAAAGTGCGTGGATTAATACGTAAAAGTTCGATAAGTGGTACAATTTGTGAGTGAAAAAAAGTTTGCTAGTTACTCGTTGTATCACATGGAAATATTACTTATTGAGTCGTATAAGGGCAACGATTCTCTACATACAAGGTAAGAGTCAGTGAGTGAGAAAGAGAGAATGTGTATTTGTGTGTATACGCGTATACGTTCTCTCTCACACATACACCTCATGTAGCAAACAGTTAATCGCAGCGCCTCACGTAATCACCAGTATGGGACGGTGAGTTGCTTCGCTCCTGCCTGCCTTGTGTACGCGGCCCGTAATTCGTTAACTATTTTGGCTTATAATTTAAAAACTAAGCCTCGGAAAAAATTTTGGCAAAGAAAAAATCGTCTTAGAATAGTGTCAAGTATATGACATTGTAAGGACAGAAGGTTGTTTTGAATCACCCTGTATATATATATTTATATACTTTTAAAAGCGCGTTTGTTTTATCGATTTCTGATATTAAGTTACTGAATAACCAATATGAATCACATACGTAAGGTTTTTCGTATATTAATGGCTGATGTGAATCACAAATAGTTATTGCTGTAATAACGCTTGTGTTAGTTCCTTGTAATTCTGCAGGATTTACACCCGCATCAATAATTGCTTCATAGGTATGCTCAAATAAGATTCTGTATCCAGGATCAATCACATGAACTTCTTCGACCGATATGTTAAAGAATTCTGCGTCAAATTTTTCTATATTATTGATTTTTCCTATTCGAGGAGGCATCTCGAAGATAACTGTTAAAATTTAAAATAATTTGAATAAATATAATATTGTCATACTATTAAATCATAGATAACAAATTGTACTAAAATATTTGTAAATATATTTTATATATGTAATTTTATTTATTTATGCATAGTACTCTGCGTTGATACCACTGCTT
>NW_027223370.1:0-107127 GCF_030449975.1 Polyergus mexicanus
AAGCAGTGGTATCAACGCAGAGTACTATTTCAATGTTGTTTTCACCCATAACAAGACGTCAGCTATGTTTTACATATCAAAATCCCAATCCTTGGACATCACTGTATAATGATCTCGCAGACAATGATCCAAATCTATTGTACGAGATTTCTTCAAGCCGATTGCTTAACCTTGCACCATTTGTACAATTGAAGTGACAGGAGTGTTTGTCGATAGCGCCGGGACACGGACATCTAAGCGTTTGTATTTTTTGCGTAACGAATGTCTTAAACTTTCAAGTCGCGCGATTCGGCTAGCCAGCGATTGAATTCCATGCCCCTGTTGTAACATCTCGTGTCGGTACTGTTCTTCCAACCACTCGAGACATTTAAGGCATGTTCTTTCCCATAACTCACATGCACACACCGAGTTCACCTGTATGAAATCCTCCCATAGAAATTGTTCTAATTCCGCAAAATGTTCGGAGGCCCTCATATTTCCTATTTAAGTCTTTTCACAACACAAGTTTTGTCGCAGTGGTATCAACGCAGAGTACTACATATTGCATGGCATTATCTGGTACAGCGGTTTTCCACATTCTCCGCAAAACGATCCCAGGATTAGTTCATAAATTGCACTTTCATGCTGTCGCACAACACGAATATTCGAAAATAAGTCTGAAATACGCATAAAACAGCATGTGCAAATTTTTTTGTTGTCTTCACTTTTATAATAAAACATACAGCACATTTTTACCGCACCTAAACTATTTATTTCAACTCGGTTTAAAATACGTTGATTTATGTCCGTAATAACACTACTGCAATCACTATTGTAATCGGAATCCTCCGAAAGTATGCGGTCTTCGTCTGATGAATCGTCTGATGAACAAATTCTCAATTTCCATCAAGTTGTCATCTTCGAGAATGACATCCTCATCTTCAATAACAATAACTTCTTGATCAGCCATAACACATATTGTTAAGATCGTCGTAAGGATGAAGACGGTTGCGTATTATAACGTTACACACTCCTCTCGATTATATATATTTTAGTTTCATATCTTTTGTCTTCTTCTAACTGGAGTATCACGTCTCATCTACCTCATCATTTTTCTACATCTTTAGCAGAGTGTGTCGAGAGAAAGATTTAAGTTTTGCAGACTGTGCATATCTATTACATCGTTTTATTCATACATAAAGAATGGGATAAATAATTAAATTCACAGATAATTAGTAAAATAACTTATTTATTACAAGCCTCGTGAAGAATATCATTTACAGCACATGTCAATAACTCGCAATCTATGAGCAACTCGCTGTTAAACATATCATTTTCATGTATAGTTTTTGCAGCGTCGCATACATTAGCGATATTATTCTGTTGTAAAACAGTTACAAATTGTTTGAATTTTTCATTTACAATATGCGTATTTTCGCATAACCAGTAATACATATGATCTATACATTTTTCAAAATCGAATAAATAGAATAGAGTTGGCGGTTTCATATATAAAGAATTATTTGATAATCCTATTTTTATAATATTCGAATCAGATATTTTAACCACTTCGAATGTCAAATCTCGAATCCGCAATGGGATTTCAATGGGTCGATTGTAGAAGCCGTTCAATGTCCACACGTTTCTGCATTAGCGATTTCCACGTTTCAAAGGGCAATATTATTTGATTGCCCCGATTATCGCCGAGAACCAATTCCACGCAAGATACAGCTCCAACATTTATTCCAATGTCTAAATATTTGTATGACGTCGGGGTTAAGGCGTATCGTCTTCCGAGTATACGAACCGCGCGACGAGGCTCGGATGAAATGCTAGGGAGTAAAAACGATATTATTTATATAAATATATAAAAAGTATAAAAATATTTAAAAAGTATAAAAATTCTTTAAGTTAATTAAAACTTACTTGTTACATTTCTTCTTCTTACACGGTGAAGTTTCATCAGCATCTTGAATCGGAACGTAATAATTCATGCGGCTTCCTTCAGTGGGATACATTTTTATATGAACCTTTCACACAAGTGGTCGATGCAATACTGAACGTATTGAACATATTTAAAATATATATTAGCGTTGTAAAATTGCAATATGGTGGAGATTATTGATGACGCGATAGTTTTTTTCAATTTTTCCATTCAAGCGCCGATATATGGCTGCTTCGCGATGACATCATCACCAGGTGTGAGATTTAGTCGAATGCACAAAAATGCAACGTAATATTTATAAAATTTTCAAGCGCCGATGTGCGGCTGCTTCGCGATGACATCACCCATAGATATCAGATTTCAAACGCGCGTGTCAAAACATGACAAAATCTTAAAATATAAGGATAATCCTCATGATTAAATTGTACTAACATTGGACAGCTGCATGTAATTTGAAACTTTTGCGATATACCTGGGATTTGACATCATCTCTAGACGACAAAATGCAATAATCGACAAAATGTTAGTCAAAATGTACGTGACAAATCGCGAAATAAAGATTTAGATAGATACACATGATGGAAAGAGACATCGAGATAGAATATAAAATCGAGGTAAAGAGGCACACCATGTCAGTATTTTCGCCAAGAGTTCCGAGACAAGAGCTGGTAATAAGCACATCCTGTTAGCAAAAATTTTTGACATAAATTTGGAAATATGACGGAAAACAATGCCGAACGAATTATGCGCGAGCAATCTGCATGGGTAAATTCGATAGAGGAGTACGTTGCGTGGGAGCAACGAATATATCGAATCATTGGAAGAGCAAAGTCGAATCAAACGTCCACGATTAACGATTGGGATTCGACAATCGCTGATTGCTCGAATTGCACGACTCGAGGGATTGAAGCACTCGTTACGCACGCGTTTTATACACGCGGGTGCAGGATGCAGCACGCGGCAACACGAATTGATTTGGCGAGAGATCGATACGGCGTTCGAGAGCCGCATATTGACTGGTGCGGTTATAAATCATAATCACATCGAGCCTCGCCAATTTTTCGAGGATGCTAAAGATATTGTGCTTGAACACGTGCAAACCGTGCTGAAAAAACACTTTAATGTGAGAATTAATACAGTGTTCAATGGTGAATTTGTGACGGATGATAAACACGCAAATAAAAGTATCAATACGAGAAACTATGAACTCTTTCGCACAACCGATTTACGCGAATGGTACGAGCGGCGCGTTGTCGAGCCCACTCTAGCATCGCTCGAAGAATTTCAGGAACGCGATAGTGGGTGGGCATTATCGCGAATACTCGATTTAAATGTAAATATAAATAAATATAATCCAATGCGCGCGGCTGCCACATTAAATTACCGCGAGAAATAACGATGAAGAGAGCGGTAATAAACGTGCAACCTAATGACAATGCGTGTTTCGCGTGGTCTGTGGTCGCCGCTCTATATCCAGCTGAAGATCATATTTATCGGGAATCTTCGTACCCGCGTTACACGACAGTGCTGAATCTCCAGGACATTAAGTTTCCAATGACTTTGAATCAAATTAAAAAATTCGAGCTTTTCAACGATATCTCAATCAATGTATATAGTATCGAGGAAAAGAACATTGTCCCGATACGTCTGAGTGAGCTGAAAAAAGACAAACACGTCAACCTGTTGTACGTGGAAGACAACAACGTTGGACATTTCGCGTGGATCAAGAATCTATCCCGCCTCGTGAACTCGCAATTGAGTTGTGGCAAACGAAGACAATATATCTGCGATCGGTACGTATATATTTAATAAATTATATTACAGACATCTTTGAACAAAAATTAAAAATTATTTCTTTTACAGATGTTTGCACTACTTTGACTCGAACGACAAGTTACAGTCACATACGGTGGACTGTCGAGAGATGAACGAGTGCGCTATCCGATTACCGAGCGATAAGGACAAGTGGCTCACGTTCAACAACTATAATCGGAAAGAGCGGCTTCCTTTCGTCGTGTACGCCGATCTGGAGTGCGTTTTAGAGAAGACGGAGGAAGAGAGACTACCAACATCACAAAGTATTTAGCTTAGCATATTATGTACATTGTTCGTACGATGATTCGTTATCCGCGTATCATTCTCGTCGCGATATCGATTGCATATCATGGTTCGTCGAAGAACTAAAAAATTTAGCGCAACGTGTAAAAATTATTTTATCAGCTAATGTCCCCATGGTAAATTTAACATCTGATGAATGTGAAAATTTTCATAGCGCGACACAATGTCACATTTGCGAGAAACCATTCGTACAAGACGACACACGCGTACGCGATCATTGCCATCTGACCGGGCGATACAGAGGTCCCGCGCATTCAAATTGCAATTTAAATTATAAAGATTCTTTTCGCATTCCAATAGTTTTTCATAATTTATCCGGTTAGGACGCGCACTTCATTATCAAGGAAATAGCTACAGCGTTCGAAGGGGGAATCGAGTTACTTCCGATAACAAAGGAAAAATATTTATCATTTACAAAAAATGTTAAACTTACCGAAGAGAAATCAAAACATCATATTAAATTGCGTTTTATCGATTCGTATAAATTTCTCACAGCTAGTCTCGATAAATTGGCATCATTCTTGAATAAAGACAAACTCACAATTTTAAAATCTGAATTTCAAAATTTATCGAATGACAATTCCAATTTATTAACACGAAAGGGCGTCTTTCCATACGAATATATTAACTGCGTCGACAGGTTGCAAGATACGTGTTTACCATCGCGCGAATCATTTTACAGTTCCTTGACCGGTGACACAATATCCGAGAGCGATTACGCGCACGCCGAGAATGTGTGGGAGCGGTTCTCTATTCGAACGCTGGGCGAATATAGCGACTTGTATCTCAAAATTGATGTCTTGTTATTAGCAGACATTTTTGAAAATTTCCGCGAGAGTTGTATTAAAAGTTGTAACGATGCACCCCCCATCGTTACCCGGCACGTAGCCAGCCGGAAGTCTGCCGCCCGGCGAACACCAGCCGGGCAGTGGCAGAAGCGCCCAGCGCCTTTTTTTAATACTTCAATCACCGCGGTTATGATAAACAACCATACGGCCGCCGTTACGCCGAAGACCGAGCATAGCCGAACGCTGCCGGAAGATTCCGAGCGTCACCCGCCGAAACGCCGCGTCGTTTCGCCCAGGGGAAGCGACGCGTTTACCGTAATTACCCGCCGAAAACAACGCGTCGTTATCCCCACCCGGGAGCGAACGACGCAATTACCGATAGACGCTCGGGTATAAAAAGACAGCGTTTCGGCATCTCAGGACCAGAACAATTCCTGAATCCGCTCGAGCAGTACGCTCCGAGATACCAGAAACGATCCTGAAATTCACAGCAACGACGGAACGTGAGGTTGACGTGTTCGCAGCCTCCGCCGAGCATTCTCGGTTTCCGTGCAGTCTCCGAACTCCTGACACAAATCAGACTAACTCGACGAGAGCGGAGTGTTCGCCGCTCTCCTAGATTACGGTCTATCATCCGACCGCTCCAGCCAGCCGGACCGTGGGTTTGCGAGTTCGCTGCCCCGTCGAGTTTTCTCGACTTCGCCGCGCTATCCTCAACTCCGCGAACGGAAGCAGGGACGGAGAGTTCTCCGCCCAGTCGAGGGTACTCGATCTCCGCTCGCATTCCCCTACCACTGGGAATACGCGATTAATCCCGCGACAACGATCAAAACCATTTGTATAACTGCGAATTATAATCACCGCGCCGAAATACCTGTCATCTAATATTCCATTATATTCCGCGCGCCGTCAAAATAAAAACGGCCTTGACGTACACGCGCCGATCGACCGCGCCCAATTTCTTGCGCGTCTCGCGTGCCGTCAAAATAAACACGGTCTTGCCGTACACGCGCCGACCGACCGCGCCCGATTTCTTGCGCGTTTCGCGTGCCGTCAAAATAAACACGGTTTTACGAATATTATAAGCGGTTCGATATATCGAACATCGCGCACCGAATAACGAACGCGCATTGCATCTAGCGCGTTGCATCATCCGCCGCGCGTTAACTATTGTAAATCGACCATTGCCGAAAGAGGCAAATAAAAACAATCCCTGTTAACTAAATCTTTCGTGTGTCTCACCTTTTCACGAACCCTGATCTTGACCGAACTCATCCACGCACTCGCGAAAAGTAACCGCGTTACATTGGCTGTTTTCGGCGGGTAATTACGGTAAACGCGTCGCTTCCACTGGGCGAAACGACGCGGCGTTTCGGCGGGTGACGCTCGGGATCTTCCGGCAGCGTTCGGCTATGCTCGGTCTTCGGCGTAACGGCGGCCGTATGGTTGTTTATCACGCGTACATGTGCGCTTTGCACTTCGGTTAGTTTCGGAGAGTAGAGAAGAGCAGACATATGTTTTCCGTCTTCTTCTCACTTTCTACCGAGCTGGCAACGAAGGCAATGTTGATCGCTTGGCTTATTACATATGACAGCGTTAAATGCTTTTCCGACTCGTGAACTTTTTATTATGTATATATATATATATATATATATATATATATATATATATATATATATATATATATATATACATAGTTATATAAAACATTTTTTCGTTATGCTATATTAAGTTTTATTATTTATTATGATATGATAAAAGTGATATATTTACGTGTAAGGACATATGCGATTTCTTATTTCTTTACTTTAATAATTACTTTATTAATTATTTACATAAATATATATTTGTGTAAGATTATAAATATTACAATAATATAAGAACAAAGAGTGAATGGACTAAGCAGTGGTATCAACGCAGAGTACTAAGGCGCGTTAGATTTTTTTATTATGTGAATTTTCGCCTGGAGCCCTAGCCCAGATAGCCAAGTCTGTTCGAACAGATTTTGCCAAACGTCTGCTACAAATTTTTGTCAGCAGAAAGATTCCAGATTGTATACAAAGTCTGTTATATCAGATAATAATAGCAGAATATCAGCAGGAATGTTACAAAACCTGCTGACATAATTTAACAGCAGATCAGTAGCAGAAACCGAGCAGAATTTGCATAGAATTATTATAGCAGATAGCCAGCAGAAACCGAGCAGGATCTGCACAACGCAATTTGATGTCAAATTGATAGCAGAAATCGAGCAGGATCTGCTCGCGCGCAATCTGTCGGCAGATTGGCAGCAGAAATCGAGCAGGATCTGCTAATATGACTTGACATCAGATTGTCGGCAGAAATCGAGCAAGATCTGTGCGCGCGCAATCTGATGGCAAATCGGCAGTAGAAATCAAACAGAATCTGCAGCTTTTAGCATTCATATAATTTATTGAGATAGTATAGTTTATTCGCTTACAGCTATGCGGCGCACTATTCACTTTCTATATCCGTATTCAAGTTCTTGTCACGAGCGTATATAATGCCTGCAAAATGCGGCTAATAACATCGTAATTATTTCTATCAATTTAATTTCTGATACGACTCCCGTACCGGGAATTCAGATATTTAATCGATTTTTAGAAAATCAGACAGATAAATATCCGATTTTCACTTATTTGGAAAGAAATTATCCAAATAAGTGAAAATCGTTCGTTATTATATCTATTTAAGATATAAAATAGAAATTAACTTCCATATAAATAAAATATTTTAATTTTGATTTAATTTCATAAATTAATTATTCAAATTTTCATATATATATTATATTAATACATATTATTAATATTATAAATTTATGTTATTAATACAAACGTCAGAAAATGACATCCTGTGAATGTGACATATCAACTATTGACGTCATTTTTGAATCTTATGAGACCTAACTTTAAGATTAACTCTAATTGGTTATTTTGTGACAAAAATTTACTGTCATTTTGCTACTTGGACTCGAGACCCTTTAAATGTTTAAATCCATTTAAATGTACCATTTTATATAAATGTCTAGAAATTGCTCGATTTCTGCTGTCAATCTGCCGTCAGATTGCGCGCAGGCTCTGCGTGATTTCTGCTGCCAATCTGCTCACATTGCCTGTCAGCAGGCTCTGTCGACAAAACCTGAGCTTAATGTGGTCACAGATGGCTATGGTTTTGGCATGAAATTCTGATTAAATTTGCTGCCAATCTGCGCGCATGCTACTAGCATTTTGCTATCTGGGATTGTACCACATTTTATTGATGTCTCTTATAGACATAATATTTTTTTATATATTTACTTTATTATGTCTTTTGCAAACATAATGTCTATTACAGACATGAAAATTTTTAGACGCGCCTTTTACAAATATGGTGTCTTTTGAAGACATAATATCTATTACAGACATGATATTTTTACAAGAAAATAAGTAAAGCAACTATGTTTATTATATTATATGAATAATAATGCCCATAAAATACAAGTCATTATCTTCTGAACATTATTATTGCATATTGGTAGATGTTGAGGGACCAACAATATCACAAACATCTGCAGCATATAATGTAAGACTGCTTTTTTGTTTTTTAGAAGGAGTGTTATATAATTTGTCCGACGACATAAGAGATAAATGCTTCTTATCAATCTCCATGTTTAGAATGGTTTCTTTTCTTGTTTTCAATGCTGATTTCAAAACACAAATAGCATTTATAGAGGAAGACAAAAGTTTATTTCGTTTTCTTGTTTTTAAATCTGTTAAAACAGAAAACATTCCTTCTGGATCGGCATTCGAATTTGGGAGTGATCTAACAGTATTCAAAAGACGTTTGAGATTGGGATATTTAACAATATTAGTGGAATACTGACTTTGTAAAATTTGTTTCCACATATCATCAAAGCTTAATTTTAATAGCTTTTGCTTTTCTGTTATTGTAAAATCTAAATGTAAAGTAAGCCATTTTTTCTTCAAACCGTTTTCGTCAAACCCGCCAAGAGTTTCAGCGATAAAAGAAACATCATTGAATGATGTTTCTCCATCAATATCTAATAATATTAGGTTATGTTCGAAAACTTTTAATTTTGATAAAAAGTTATCATTAATTGGTAATCTTTTATAAATTTTCTCGGCGGCAGTTACATAAAATTGCAAACAATTCTTTTGAACATTTGCAACTATATCTGCATGCCCTTCCTTCATTAATTCATCGAGGTAGTCTTCACATTCAGATCTTAAAGAAACTTCTTCTAACAGTTTTTGATTTTCCTTTTCATCAAATTTAATATTATTACATAAATTATTCAAATGCTCTGACTTTAAAAAATGTTTGCAAACTGTGGTTAAAAGTTCTACTGACTTTGGCTGCAATAAATGTATTCTAGTTTACACATCTTGGAAAAATGCATTAAATGAATTTAAAAAATTTAAAATATGCTGTAAAAATAAGAAATAGGCTTTTATATCTAGATTTTGTATCATAGATAATAAATATGTTCCAGACTTTGTTTTTTCGCTTATGGTAATTTCATTCAGAAATAAGGGCTGTGCGTCTATTTGTAAACACAAGCAGAAATCTGCTCGAGAAAAACAATATTATTGTTGAACATATTGGACAATATTTCAGATAAATATCATTAAAAATAATACCGGTAGTCTAAAGGAAAAATTTATTTTAATTGATGAAAGATTTATTTTTTAAATTTTATCATCCATGTATCTTGTCCGTAAAAGATGTTACATAAGATATAAGATAAAGTAGATATGTAAAATATATTATTTCTATATAAGACATGAATAAAATGTGGTACAATAGGGCTCCAGGCGAAGATCCACGTAATAAAGAAATCTAACGCGCCATTAGTGGAACCTCATGGGTGGTATGGAAGTCCATTCACTCTTTGTTCTTATATTATTGTAATGTTTATAATCTTACACAAACACATATTTGTGTAAATAATTAATAAAGTAAGTATTAAAGTAATATAAAGTAATTAAAAAATTGCATATGTCCTTATATGTAAATATATTACTTTTACTATATCACAATAAAACTTATAAACTATAGCCAATGCTATACTAATATAGCATAACAAAAATATTTTATATATGTATATATATATACATATATATATATATATATATACATATATGCATAATAAAAAGTTCACGAGTCAGAAAAACATTTAACGCTATCGTATGTAATAAGCCAAGCAATCAACATTGCTTTCGGCTGCGTTCCAATATTCACTGCCAGTACTGAAAATCTATAGTGCACGTGACATGGACTATAGATTTTCAGTACTGGCAGTGAATATCGGAACGCAACCATCGTTGCCAGCTCGGTAGAAAGTGAGAAGAAGACGGAAACATATGTTTGTTCTCCTTTACTCTCCGAAACTAACCGAAGCGCAGAGCGCACATGTACGCGATTCGCGCTTGTTATCCCCTCCATTGCTGAGCCGTGAGCCGCGGGACCTGTTTCTGGCTACACTGGATGGGGGGTGCATCGTTACAAAGTTATGGGCTCGACCTCGCGTATTACTACACTCTTCCCGGATACACGTGGGACGCCATGTTGAAGCATACAAATATTACATTCGGATTGCTTACGGATATCGACATGGTTTTATTTATCGAACGCGGAATACGCGGTGGTTTGAGTCAATGTTCCAACAGATACGCACATGCTAATAACAAGTATATGCAGTCGTACGATCCATCGAAACCTTCAACGTATCTCACGTACTTTGATGTAAATAATTTGTACGGATGGGCAATGTGTCAACCCTTGCCCTATGCAGATTTTCGATGGGTCGACAACGTATCCGATTTTGATACATCATCGATCGCGCTCGATTCGCCTATAAGCTACATCCTTGAAGTCGATCTCGAGTATCCGCAACATGTTCACGATGCGCACACTGACCTACCGTTTTGCCCGACACGTGACAAATCACTTGGTAAGCGGCAGGATAAGCTGCTCGCAATCTTATACAATAAGAAACGTTACGTAATACATTACCGCAACCTGCAGCAATGCACGCGACACGGACTTCACGTTACAAAAATACATCGAATATTACAGTTTTCGCAATCTCCATGGCTTCGCAGTTATATCGAACTCAATACACAATTCCGAACACTAGCGAAAAATGATATTGAAAAAAATTTATATAAAATAATGAATAATGCGGTATTTGGCAAAACGATGAAAAATGTACGCAATCACGTTAATATTAAGCTCGTGACACATTGGGATGGAAGATGTGGCGCAGAGGCGATGATCGCAAAACCAAATTTTCATAGTAGAAGCGTGTTCTCGGAGAATCTGATCGCCATTGAATTGCGCAATCTCGAGGTGAAATTTAATAAACCAATCTACGTGGGTATGTGTATACTCGACATATCCAAAACATGTTTGTACGAGTTTCACCACGATTATATGATACCTATGTATCGAGAGAAATGTAAAGTCATGTACACCGACACCGACAGTCTCATATATCACATCGAGTGTAAAGATGTACATGAGAATATAAAGCGCAACGTCGACAGATTCGATACCAGCGATTATGCGGTGGATAATGTGTACGGTATACCGCTCGCGAATAAAAAGATACCGGGTTTAATGAAGGATGAAAATAATGGCGCCATCATGACCGAATTCGTCGGGCTTAGGGCAAAAATGTACGCGTTGCGAGTAGATGGTAAGAAAGACACGAAAAAGATAAAAGGCGTCAAAAGTAACGTCGTCGCGAGAACGATGACGTTCAACGATTACACGCGGTGTTTGAACGAAGAGATTGAAATGACGCGTCAGCAGTCTTGTATAAGATCTAAATTACACGAAGTATACACTATTCGCGAGACAAAAATTGCTCTAAGTCCGTACGATGACAAGCGGTATATCGTACCCGAAACCACCGACACGCTACCGTGGGGACATTACAGAATACCGTTGTAAATAAAAATCATGTATATTTATTGTAAATAAAAAATTACGTATATTTATTGTAAATTAAAATTATATGTATATTTTATAAAGTGTACATTTTTGTTTATATATTTGTAAAATATCTTTAATATTATGTATTGTTAACATATTTATAATATATTATTTTTATGTATCCAAGAATTGTGCGTTGCATCAAATCCGAGCCATTTCACATAAACCTCGTCGCCCTTTTTGCGTATTACCTTTTCCACGAGATGTATGTCGGGATTGGCAACGCGTTGTAACTCGTATTCGTAAAATCCGCCGGCGACGGGATTTCCGCGCGAATCTTCGAGTACATAGGTCATGGGATTAGTTTTCTGCACTTTAACGATCTTAAACACTTCGGTCGACAAATTTGGCGGATAACCTTTGTCAAAGATGGTCTTGAATTTACTCACGCGTACCGGATCGCCTACTTTGAATCTTGCCGGTGCCGCAATCTTTACGTTGCTGTATATTGTATTTAAAAGTTTATCGGCGATCGCGGGGGTAACATCGATAGGTCTCATACCGATAGTGCGATGTTTTCGCGCATTGTACTCTCCAACGAGCCGGGACAACGCGTTGATCCATATGTAATTTCCATTAAGCATAAACATTTTCCACATATTTCTCTTTAACGTTCGGTTGAATTGTTCCACGACCGAGGCTTTCATGACAGAGTATGTCGAATATTGATTAATGCGGTGTTTGTTCGCGAGTTTCTGTACATTTGCGTTGTAAAATTCTTTTCCTCTGTCGGTTTGAAAATTTTTCGGACTTCTTCCATCGTCTCGAATTATCTTTGCAATAGCGTCAGCCGTCTCGTTTCCACTCTTACTCTTGAGCGGTACAGCCCACGCATACTTCCTCAACACATCGATAATTGTGAGTATGTAATTGTAGCCTTTGTTAAATCGTGCATATGGACACATCTCGACCACATCCGCCTGCCACAGATCATCGAATCCGCGTACTATGACACGTCTACGTGGGAAATTTTTTCTCGCTGGAGCGTGCAATTCCTCCACGAGCAGCTGTTTTTCAAAGGTCTTTTGCGGCATATTTGATCGAGGCATAATTCGCAATAATGAGATAATTTCTTTACGTATATTCTTTATATATCTTTCTTCTCTTGCGCTGAATTAGATGTTGTCTGCGCGTGAGTTGCATACCGAAGCATTTTCTGCATCTCATCCATCATTATTTGCAGCGTTTGCACATTCGTCTCGAGCGTGATTATTTTTTTTTCAAGTTCTTGCTGTCCTGTCTGTCCTCCAAAAGCTTGACACGTATTTCCACGTGCTGTTTGTTTGCTGCATCAGTATCATCTTCCGGTTGCGCTACGCGTCGTATCTTGCGCGACCTTGCGTCAAAGCCGGAGGCTGTCTGACATAGAGCGTTATCGCGCATATAATTTCTTAGTAATCCATTCCATTGATAGTATGAGTTGTTTGGTGTTACCAACGATAATCCAAATTTATTAATCGACATTTCGATACAAACAATAATGACAGACTGACTCGTTTCGCCGACGCATAGATTAATTTATAATAAGGCCAGCTTCGTAAAGTTCCTCGATAATTGATAATATTTCATTGTCGTGGGCATTGTTGCCGGCTTGACGCGAAGCTTCCAGCAATCGCAAGCGATCAACCAACTCGTTGGGATCATTCCAATGCGCGTAATCGATCTTATTATCGTTTAACGTCATAGCGCGCGGTCTGTTTATACCTCTTCCAGCTTTTTTTCCAGGCGCTATTATATTTTTAATAGAGATTAATGGCGCTATTATATTTTTATACTTGTATTCCTTGTTACTTAACACTGGATTACGCATATCATTGCCACGTCTATGCGCATTTATCGCCAGTAATATATTTTTGTATTTAATTTTAACATCGTCATTGTATACGTCACCGTCGGGTATTCTCTTGAAAATCAACTCGTAGAGACCTGGTGTTCCCACGTATCTTATTCCACCGATAATTATCCACATCAAAAATTTTATTACCAAGCATCATTCCATTGTTGCAAAACCGTAAACATAATCCATACTGTTATTTTTATCTTGACTCAAAATAGCTCCCACATATTTTTGCCCTAGTAGACCCAGATGTGTGCGCAATATATTTTGACACTCGGACATTTGTAATTGATGTTGAACCGACGTCATAAGCGTTTCAGGTGTGGTTTCAAAAATTTCTTCCACATACGAAGACGATCTTTCATGCAATATTTGACTCGATTGTACATCTTTTATCGGAGTAGAAGTAACCACATTCGATAATTGTTTCATTCGCTTACGTTTCGATTGATTTGGAGTAGATTATTAGCGAACCGTTCAATGATATATTTGACCTTGTTCGCTTTGTTCCAGACTCTTTTTTCAGATGCTTGTCTTCGAGCATATTCGATGGTTCGATTTTCGCTTCATTAGATTTCACATTGATTGTATTTTCGACAAGTCGTCGTCATGTTGCGCTCGAACGACAATTTTTAGACGTTGTTCGATCGGTGTATCGATAGCGACTAACCACTTTACGATATTGCAAAATCGTTAAATCCTTTTCGATATCTTCCATTAGTCTGTAAACTGTCTTTATCAATCACTACAAATCCATACTTGTGTTGCCAACATTTCTGACAGAATGCGCGAAAACCGCCGTAAGACATGTCAGTATTTACATGATCGTTGTATACATGTTTCAAGTTTGTACCATCTTGTTTAAATATAATCAGTAAATTTGCATTGTCCCGTATAAGATGCTTGGGTATCTTGGCATACGTTTGACAAAGATAGAAACAGTCGACGCTCGAGTGTCGACCCATTGCAAAGTACTTTCTTATCGTGTCTTGCTTATCGCACGCCACGTCGTCAAAGATAAAAATGGAATTCGGAAGCGCCTCGCTCGGTGGAATTACGTCACTATTATTAGAGAATGTAAAATAACCAATTTCATCGATCGATAATAGCAAATTTTCCAAGTATCGATATTTCGGTTGTTGAAGTGATTTCGAGTATACGTACATATTCTCGAAATGTACACCGTGTGGACTTTCTATCAAACTTATCAACACGTTAGTCTTACCGCAATTCGAAGGACCGCAAATGATACCGCGTATAGTAGTCGGCAGCATGTTTCCATGCTTGCGTATTTCTTTCTCGGACATTACTCGTGTTTTATCGTCAAAATTTATCACTTTGATTATCGTCGCTTGTCGCGCGAACCACATGTTTGCTCTCGCAAATCTCAAATCAGATTTTGGAAAATGAGTCATCGGGGTCCTATTTATAGAGGCGCACCGAATCGAAACCGCTCAGTCTCAAAAATGTTTCTTCTTCTATTGGTTGACAGCGATATTCTCGAGCTTACCACTGAGCAGTTACAAATTATCTCCAAGATTGTTTTACTGCGAGACTTTGGTAACTACGTGGAACAATTGTGGGACAAGCTTCCCGAACATATAAAAGCTGACTCAGAGGTTCAACAGTATCGTCGATGCACACGACATTATAATTTGTCGTGGCAGCGAACACATTTCGACGGTCCAACACCGTTAATAAAAAATTGTGACAAATGTCAGCAAAAATTATAAGAGGTAGCGGTTTGTTAAATCGTGCGATAAACGCACTTCCTATCGAATTACATATTCCAGGCTATCAGTTTTGCGGACCGGGAACTCATTTAGAAACACGATTGGCTAGAGGCGATCGAGGTATCAATCCATTGGATGCCGCGTGTCGCGAGCACGACATAGCTTATTCCCGAAGCAACGATCTTGGTCAACGACACGTTGCGGATAATATACTCGCCACGAAAGCGCGAACGTGTATTACCGCGAGAGATTCGACTCTTGGCGAAAGAGCAGCCGCTACAGCTGTTTGGGTGGCTATGAAGGCAAAGACAAAATTCGGTATGGGGCTGAAAACAAAAGAATCATCGATGAAGAAAAAGACTGCGAAAAAACGAATACTTCCTACAGCGAAGCGCGGTGGTATCTTACCAATTTTACCATTATTGGGAATTCTCGGTTCGTTGGCTGGCGGAGCAGCGGGAATCGCGAAGGCGGTGAACGATAGCAAGGCGACGCAACGTCAGCTCGAAGAAATGCAACGTCATAATCGCGCCATGGAAGGTCACGGACTTTATCTCGCTCCATACAAGCGTGGACGAGGGTTCTCAACAGCAGCCAAGAAAAAAAAATATCAAAATAAAAATGCCTGCCGGTGTAAACCAATGTACAATTGAAACAGCTTGCAAGACGTATGCGTATACAATTTTTTAGAGGTGTTTTCATGCGCAATAATTTACCGATAAACGGTGTACGACGAAATGAGAGCGGTATCGTCAATTTGGATGACGTCGATGGTTCCGGTACTCATTGGGTTGCGTATGCAAAGAGGGGAGATCGTGTAGTATATTTCGATAGTTTTGGAAATCTGCGACCGCCCAAGGAATTAGTGCGATATTTTGGACAGAATGTTGCAAATATAGGATACAATCACACGGCCTATCAAAATTATAATCAAAGTATTTGTGGACAATTGTGTCTTCGATTTCTTCAAACGGTCGATGATCGATATGAATTTAAAGCCTGACAATTCACCGTCGCGACTCAGTATTCGTTTGACAGTTTTCCAGCATGTCGCTCACACTTACGTTGACCGGCGAGAGTAGCGCTCTTGCTGTAAGCTACTTTCCGGCTATACATTTAAACGATGGCGATTACGAGCTTGGTTTAACGGACTTTGAAACGTATCATACGATATCGAACGTGAATTCTTGAAATAATAAATTTTATTTTGATAACGACGATAAGGAAATTACGATTCCCGAGGGATCGTATGAATTACACGCTATAAACAAATATCTCGACGTGCAATTTTATGACATCGACGCGTGGTTGATACCAACGATATTGTTGATGGCGAAGAACACGACGAATATCCAATAATGCTTCGCGCTAATCATAATACGCTAAAAAGTGAAATCAAATGTGTCTATAGAATAAATTTTAGTAAACCGAGCAACGTTGGATCGTTGTTGGGATTCTCGTCGAATCATATATTACAGCCTCGGAAATGGCACGAATCGGATGTACCGATAAATATTATTAGCGTAAATATTATTCGTATAGAATGCAGCGTAACCACTGGCGCGTACAGAAATGACAAGCGCGATCACACGATACATGAATTTTCACCGAGCGTGCCGTCAGGATATAAGATATCGGAAACGCCAGCACAGATCATTTATCTACCGATCGTCGCACGGAGCATTACTGATTTAACGATACGCATTGTTGATCAAGAAGGGCATTTGCTCGATTTTCGAGGAGACGAAATTACTGTAAGATTGCATATACGGCGGCGGCAAAAATAAAGCGTTTGACAAATGAAATGCTTGTGTTGAACGGAAGCACGGAGCACGCGAGAGACAATATCTTTGCGAGTGACAATATTTTTGCGAGAAGGCGAGTGACTGTGGTATCGGGTGACAATAATCAGATATCTGGTTACGCTAAAAAGAAGCTGAGCGCGTTGAATCGCGAGTTTTTAAAATCATTGGGATTCGTCGTACGAAATACTTAACAATATGATTGACATCTTGAATATCGGAGGTGAGCCGATCTTTGACGACCGTGTCGTCAAGATGGAGACTCATACGTACAATCCATACGCCAACACAACGCTTGGATATAGCGATGAGATACGGATACCGATACAACATCAAGATTTGTACACGTTACCATGTGAAAGTTTTCTATACGTCGAAGGAAAGTTGATGGTGCGTAAAGTTGCTGAAGAGGGAAAGGTGGTATTGGGAAACAATTGTGTCGCGTTTATGTTTGATGAACTTCGATATGAACTCGACGGTGTGGAGATTGACCGCAACAGAAACGTTGGAATAACTTCCACGATTAAAAACTATCTCTCTAACAACCGAGAAAGGTAAAATCTTGAGGAATGCTGCGTGGAATATGTCACATAATGCTGTTGAATCTTACTTCAATTTTTGCGTGCCGCTAAACATACTATTGGGTTTTTGCAAAGATTATAAGCGAATTGTGATCAACGCTCGTCACGAATTAATTCTGATACGTTCGCGCAACGACAACAATTGCATATTTGGACATGCTTCGGTTGAAGCTGATATCGAATTATTCAAGATACAATGGCGTATGCCACATGTACAATAATATTGAGCGAGGTCAATAAACTATCCTTGCTGCGCGCGTTGGAAAGCGGGCGATACTTGAATATCAGTTTTCGCTCTTGGGATCTATATGAATTTCCTCTATTGCATAATACGACCAAGCATTCGTGGACCGTGAAAGCCGCCTCTCAGCTGGAGAAGCCGTGATCTTTGCGCTGCAGACTGGCAGAAAAAATGCTGTGTCAAAAGATATTACTACAGTCGACGACTGCAAATTGACCAACGTTAAACTCTATCTAAACTCGGAATTTTATCCCTACGAGGATTTGAATTTAGATTTCGATAAAAATAGATTCGCCCTCTTGTTCGATATGTACTCTCGTTTTCGCAAATCTTATTACGGATGTGATAATGATGATGTGCTATTAAACATTTCAAAATTTCTACATTGCAGTCCTCTCGCGGTTATCGATTGCTCGCGACAAAAGTCTGTCAAAAATTCCACCGTGGACGTGGACAATTAGAGTTTGAGTGCAAGGAGAACATACCGACAAATACTACCGCCTATTGTCTCATCTTACACGATCGCGTTGTCGAATATTGCCCATTGACCAACGTAGTTCGTAAAATTATCTAAATCAGCAAATATCCCCTCCAATGTCAAAATATATAAAGATTGAGATTTTGACGATCGGCAACAGTCGTACATCGTTCTTGCAATTGTACGGTAATATTATCAGCATGATCGCGCCAACGTTTGTGGATCTGCAGGGATTCATTATCGGGAAAAACTTTGTCGTGAAGGAAGTAGCGATATTGAGAAATGGATCTGTTCTCTCTCATTACTTTTTTGCAAGTCCCGTACCATGGCGTGCGCTTACAAAATCTGAGAGATGCCAAGCTTCATGGCTAATCGGACATCACCATGGACTTCAATGGGAGGATGGAAACGTTCCATACAGCTTCGCTAGGCGTTTGATTACGAGAGCTGTGATGGGTGTGACGGAAGAGGAAGATGGAGCATCTCCTATCGTGTACGTTAAAGGATGCGAAAAACGAGAATGGCTGGTCGATATACTTGACGATGATGCGAGAAACGACGTTATTATTGAGACCTTGGATGCGGACTATGAAGATATCACTTCGTTAAATAAGCTAGATGTTACTAATACTATGCGCTGTGAAAAACATTTGAAAAATTGCGCTTTACAAAATGTATTTAAAATATTCAATTGGTGGACGAATCATCATAAAGATTCACCCAAACATTATTTAGAATAAACTATTGTTAAAATATATTTTATTCTCTTTTATTCTTCCCTTTTCCTCTTTCTTATCCCAGTATGCGAGTATTAAATTTCAGTACGTGACGTTAGATAGCGGCGTCAGCCACCTTATCAGGCTACAGATGTTACATTTCAGTACATGCACATAGACTTTAAATATTTGAATGGTGTATAAATAATTGTTTTGTCGTTTAATTGTCGTTCGTTAGCCGTTCAATAGTCGTTTATAGCCATTCGATTGCCGTTCGATAACCGTTCAAAGCCGTTCGATAGCCGTTTAATAGTCGTTCAAAGCCGTTCGATAGTCGTTCAAAGCCGTTCAATAGCCGTTCGATAGTCGTTCAAAGCCGTTCAATAGCTGTTCGATAGCCGTTCAATAGCCGTTCGATAGTCGTTCAAAGCTGTTTAATAGCCGTTTGATAGTGGTTTACATATTATAATAATAATATATTATTCATATTTAAAAGACTTTAGATATTTGCTCGTGGAAACATGCTAACTTTTGTTTTCTTATCAAGAGCTGAGAGTAAACGTTCTTCATAAGTAATACATCTCCTACTCTAAAATGTTTGAGACAATGTCTATCCCGTTATGTTCGTCACAGTGTTTGACAGTCAGTTGGAAGTGTGTGACGAAAAGTTTGTGGTAAAGAACGGTGAATAAAAATGTTTCGTCTTAATTTGGTAAGTAATGTTCAGTGTTTTGGCATGTGTGTGCGACATTATATGTGATATTTATTAATCAATAATATATTTTAGTTCGTGCAAATTGATGTCATCCACCGCCGATACATGCGGTGGATGAGAGGAGATTTGCGTTGGGCGCATGCAAGTTTGTGGGGAGATACTCGCGAAGCCCGCGAGTGTGCATGTGTGCACCCAACGCAATACGAAGACATCTTTTTTTTGCGACCTCTTTTCGGCCTCGAACCGTATGAAGAAGAGGAGAATTGGGAGCCGGAAGAAGAAATGTTGGAGGAGGTGAATGAAAATTGGGAGGAGGAGGAGGAAGAATGGGAGGAGGATTGGGAGGAAAAGCTTGCGGCTCCAGGACGATAATGTAAGTATCTATTTTAAAAAATATTAAATATTAAAAATTAAATTTATATTAATATAATGTTTTTCTGTTTCAGAAGGAGCGCCCCCTATATATATATATTTTTATTATTATTATTATTTTAACACACACACACACACACACACACACACACACACACACATTGTAATATACACAATTATTAAATAAACATTATTATTATTATTATTATTAAAGTATCGATTATTTCTGCACCTTCTTCTTTCCTTTTCCTACATGCATGCTTCGCGCTATCTCATCGGTACATGCATGCCTCGCGCTATCTCTCTCTTTATCTCTTTCTTCCGCGAACGTCATCCTTTTCCAACACCAATGCGGACGCTATCCTTCTCCCTCGTGCCTGTGATCGCCTCGCACTATCCTTCTTGCACCGCCTCGCGTATGCTCTCTCTCTCGCACCGCTTCGCGCTATCCTTCTCTTACATATTGCGGACGCCTCGCGCTATCTCTGTCACACCTACTCGCGGCATCGTACCTTCGCGTTCCCTCTTCCCCGCAGCCCCCGCGCCAACCGTTCCGCCGCGGTCCCCCTCCCCCTCTCCACGGACCCCGCGCTAATCGTTTTCGCCGCGATCCCTCTCCCTCCTCTCCGCGGCCCCCGCGCCTACCGTTCCGCCGCGGTCCCCCTCCCCTTCTCCGCGGACCCCGCGCTAACCGTTTTCGCCGCGATCCCCGTCCTCCTCTCCGCGGCCCCCGCGCCATCCGTTCCGCCGCGGTCACCCCCGCGTGACGTCATTCCCACTCCCGTGACGTCATACCCCCCCCCGGACGTCGTTCCCACCCCCCCGCCACGGTTTCCCCTCACCCCCCTCAGAGGACCTTGGCTTAGAACCCGCATAGTATCACTACTACCATCACTTATAGATCCTGCAAAAATTAAAAATTATTGAATGAAATTTTTTCAATGTTAAAAATAAAGAAAAATATTACCTACCATATTGACCAATGTCAACCCAAGTAAATTTAAATCGAGCATCACAAGCTGCCAAAAGAACAATGCTGAAGTACTGTTTATAATTAAAGTATTTTGATCCACGTTTGGCGGGCAACATATTTTAATGTGCTTCCCATCTACTGCGCCAACACAATTAGGAAATTGCCACTTTTGATAAAATTCCTCAGCCACTTTTGTCCATTTTCTTTGATTCATTTCTGGAAGATACGTGGGATGAAGTGCACTCCATATAGCTTCACATACTTGTGGAATAATTTTGTAAGCTGTAGATCTTGCTATACGAAAATCCCAGGATTGTGTTCGCACAGCATTACCATGAGCAAGATAACTATAAAAAAATCATAATTGTCAAATGTATAATATTCAAGATTTTGTAACATTTCGTAAATGTACTTACGATAGGGTTAAAGCAAGGTAAACCAACAGGTAAAGGTTTTCTTATACAATTTTCAACCTTTGGCAAGAATGGTGATACAAGTTCAAGTAGTTGGTCAAATTGATGTGGCCACATGCGAGTAAATTCATAAAATTCTTCGTGATCATGATCCTTCATGTACGCGAATATTTTATCGTAATGTCTTTCTATCTTCCGAGTGCGATTAATCGGTCGGACTCACCACCGCTTTCGTTTCTTTTCTGCGATATTCTTTTTTGCAAGATGGCACAAATTTAATGCTGTTATATTTAATATCAAAAACATAGCAAAAAGTAAATTATTACGATCTCCATAGTTTAGATATTTTTTTATACACTCAAAATAACCTCTAACGAGCGTTCAATGCACGAAGTATATCAATAGGAAACAATCTTCTGTCTCGTTTGAATTTGCCGCGTCTTGATCATGTTGCGCCTACGGTCAATGTAGACAACAATCTTGCTACTTAAGTTGCGTCATGCAAATACGTAGTGCGTTTTCTCTGCGTCTGCGAGCTGCGTCTGGTGTGTTGCGTCTTATGTAGACGGGCCTTTACTGTAGCGCTACGGTGCGCTTGATACAGAGTTAATGATCGTACGCTATACTCTCACAGTACCAGTAGAGTACCAGAACGAGAATGCATTTTTGTACCGGCTTCTTTCCCCTTTTTTCCTCATTAGGCTCCTTTTCTTTTTATTAAAGGTTATATATCAAAATTGTTTTAATTATAATTAAATTATAAAGAATTTATTCATTAAAACAGTACATCTATATAATATAATAGTACACATATTTAACAATAAACTAACATCAAAGTTATAATGTCCCACTCAGCAATATAATTGTAAAGTAACATTATGCCTCGTATATAACATTTGTTGAGTAGGAAATTATAACATTTGCTATTATGTTATTACTGTTACTTTGTGTTTGGAATGTATATATGTGTATATGTGTATATAATTTATATAATTAAAAAATTATATATCTAATTAAAATAAAATATGTATATATATAAAATTTATATAAATAATTAAAAAATTATAATTAATAAATTCTCTCCGTGTGTATGCTGGGTTTCCTCATGTTCTTTTTCAGCTTTCTCCCGGATGTCCTCGAATCCTGTAGTATCCTCTTCCGGACCAGTACCGTCCATTCGCCGGCGTCGAATAATTAATAAAATTCGATAGATCTGGAATGATTAAATAAATTGATTTATTATAGAAATTAATACTTTTTTATTTATTTGTTATTTTATTTTTTATTTATTTGTTAATATTTTAAATTATAATATTTCTTTATTGACCATATCCTCCATCAAATTTTCCTACTCCCCCAATAGCATCTGCAGATCTTCGTGCCATCTTCTCCAGGATCTGGTCGTCGTCCATGTTGTCTTTAGTTTCGACGGCGTACTCAGCTGTATCCATGTCCTAGTCGAGATTCTCCGTTCCATCTGGGTGTCCATTTTATCGGTGTTTTCAGCTGCCTCCGTATGCTGGGTTTCCTCTAGTTCGTTGGTATCTTCAGTTTCCTCCTGGATGTCCTCGAGTCCTGTAGTGTCCTCTTCCGAATTGTCCATTCGCTGGCGTCGAATAATTAATAACATTCTAAATTATAAAAAAAATTATTAAAGAGAAAAGGCCCCATCCCCGCCTTTTCCTGTGAGGCACCAAACAATGTGCCCCTCCATATTTTACCCTGAAAAAAGAAACAAATAAATTAGGTGAGAACGGCCCTACCCCGCCGTTCTCTGTGAAGCACATCCAAATTTGATACTGCTTCTCCAAGGTAAAACAAAAAAAAACTTACTATTTAACAATAGTCTAGTAGACTACTGAATAGAATAATCTTACCAGTATTGCCGTATAAATCTGAAATAATGAAATTAATTGATTTATTATAAAAATTAATATTTTTTTATTTATTTAAGGATATAATTTCAATAAAAATTATTTTTTTATATTATATAATTAAAATAATTTTATTCTTAACTTTTCCATTATTAATTAATAGTTTAAATTTAATAAATTTTTATAATTATATATAATTACTATAAATTATTATATTTCTTTATTTACCATCCTCCATTAAGTTTTCTTGTTTTCCAACAGCACTTGCAGATCTTCGTCCTGTGCTATCTTCTCCACGGTTTGGTCATCGTCCTTATCCATGTTGTCCTCAAAATCGTCGGCGTATTCAACTGTATCTATGTTCTGGATATCGACATCATTGTCCTCTGTTCCATCCGTGTGCTGGGTGTCCATTTCATCGTTTTCAACTCCCTCCATGTGCTGGGTCCCCTCAACTTCGTTGGCGTCTTCAGTTTCCTCCTGAACGTCCTCGAATCCTATAATATCCTCTTCCGGGTTGTCCATTCGCCGGCATCGATTTGGTGGAAATTCCCCATTTTCTTCATGAAGAGGGGTTTGTCGTCGTTTCCTATTGTAACGCCATTTTCAAGTTTTAAGGCTTTTCATAGCCTTTTCCAAAGCTTCGTGGAATTCGACGTTGTTGCGGTTGGAAAAATGTTTATTGGCGTTTATGGCATCTGGAAATAAAATTCAGAGGAACATCTTAGTTATCATCATCTAATGTAGAATATGAATAATGACGGATGGTATTTTTTACGAACCTTGACATGCTTGAGCAAATCGACTGTCTCGCAATTTACATCCCCGAGGTCCAGTTTTTCCATTTAAAGTGAGGTGTAATGAAATCTCCTCATCTTCGGGAAATACACTGCGAAAATATTCTGCAGCACAATCAACTGGATTGGCCCGTCCAAAGTAAACGAAGTATCCCACCTGTAACAAAATGTTTGTAGTAAATTGAATTAAATATAAATATATATCTAGAAAAAATTATAATAAATAATATATTACCAAATCATTATAAATTTCTTCGTCAACTTCTTCGAAAGCCAAAAAATTGTCTACGGTTCTAAACGAAATCCCTTGTGGCTTAACTGGCCTCCTCACTGCAGACTCTCGCACTAATAGTTTAATAGCCGTTATGTTTTCACTGCAGGAAAAAATGAAATTATAAGATTAAAAATTCATTGATAGTAAGTTGCTTGCTGTTCCTTAGTAAAATATTTACTCGGTTTTCTTTTTAATAGAAATTTGTCGTTCTTCCATACGACATAATTGCGCCGTGATCATTCTGAAATGAAATTGTTATCTTTATTCGTGCATATAGACAATTATTTTTGTTATAATTATTTTTAAAACTTACTTTAGAGATTGCAATATATCACGGAATGTTTCCTTGTTTTTTGTGCACTCTTCTTCATATCCTTGTTTGGCTGGTAATAGACGATTGCGTTGTACAGGTGATGGTGGTGGTCGTGATAATATTTGTTTATGTTGTGATAGTAGTTTTGATGGTGGATGAATGTTTGTTGTGAATGAATTTGTGGCTGGTGAAGAAGAGCGTGATGATATTTGTTTGCGTTGTGATGATGATTTTGATGCTGGAGGAATATTTCGTGCGAATGATTGAGCAACTGGTGAAGTAGAGCGTGATGAGATGAGCGTATGTTGTAATAGTGCTGATGGAGGGGACATGTATTCATATGATTGTGCAGGTGAGAATGATGATGGAGCTGATGATGCTGGGGATTGAAAATGTTGATATTGTGATAACGGTATTGTCTGTGTCTGTGTAGTTGTGGATATAGTCATGTTTTGTGTCATATGTCCTTGTGTGTTTTTGACATCTTTTCGTTGCAATTCTTGAGAATGCGATGTGCGATATTTTGCAATATCCGTATTCAACATTTGCAACGCTTTCGATGTTAATTTGGAAGTTTTGTCCACGTCTCTTCCTCTCCCTCGTCCTCGTTGACTCATCTGAACAAAAATTTGAGAAAACCCACCTAATGAAGGCTATCTTAATCCGTGGTATGTAGAATGACTGCAACTACCCAGACATTCACAATAGGATCTCTATGCTCTTCAGTGTGCCAACGGCATGCGAAAACATTTACTGTGCACTTCATCAAAATCTATTATAATGACTTCATTAGATAATAAAGAACATCGGAAGACACCTAGTAATGAACCAACATCGAAAAAGTCTTCAACTCTGCAAAACTCTTTAACCGCCAACTGATAATGCTCATGTGAGAGAATGATGCTTTGAACAAGACAAACCTTCGAATTTTGTAATATTACCGTATTATCTTGATTCTTCATATACGAAATTTTTCTGTATCTAAAATCTGAAACTGGCGACTATCTAGCGGAGCATCAAAAACTACAGGACTAACCCACGGTTTACTGGAATGTACCGCTTTCTCAGTTACATTTACAATGTTTTGTGTAACTTGCATCTTTTCAAGTCGCCTATTTACGATTTGCTGCAAATGTTGATAAGGCTTGCGGCAAACATTGCGGAAATACGTCATATTATTTTCATATGGAAACATGGACAATTCATTCAAAGAACCAAAACGTCTTGCGTCATCTACGAGATGTAAAAGACAATGAGTAATGTAAAAAAAAATTCTGGACCATATATATCTTCTGCTCTATTCACAAAAATGTTTTATGCTATATGTACAAAATCAAGACGGTCTTCTAATAAGGAAGAATTAACTAGAACTCGAATAGTGGAATGTAATAAAAGAAAATGTTTGTACGCAGCAGAAATTATGAGTCCGTAATAAACAACTGGGCATATAAAAGAAGTTGGCGATTTTTCTTAAACCCTCTATATTTTTTCATTAATTACGGTTTTCGCGAAAATTCCTTAGTAATAATTCTTACTGTAAACGTATCGTCATAATTTCAAATGATCTGGCTGAAAGTTTTAAACTTGGATCATATTTTCCATCAACAAAAACGCTATTTATTTTTGGGACGACACCAAGACAAACGGTGTGCATGTAGTCGAAGACCGTTTGAGTTACCAATCCCATCCCCAAAGTAAACAGAGCAGAATCAGAATCTATATGATGTTCCCCATCAATGTGCTGTCTGTACTCTTCGTCTGTACGGAGCCTGTGCTGAATACCACGATAAGCTATTACTCCATGGCGAAGCCAATTTCCCCAAATCCAACATTTCGAATGCGGAAATAAACTGCCGGTGCCTTTATGATCTAATACAAAAGCTCGTGCAGGAGAATCAGCTATGAAACATCTTAATTCAATCAGTTTTAATTGATTATGAACAACAATTCCTCCACGATTAAATACATCCTGAACTTCATCCACAAAATACTGGAATAATTCCTGCGCATTAATTGGTTTCGATGAACCTCGCCAGATGCCTACGATTTCGGGTTTACTTCGAGGAATATTTGCAATCCTAATTTGTATTGGCCACATTTGAATTTTGCCCTGCCCATTTGTTGCACCATATGTGCTAAAGTCTATCATTAAAGTGTTTAGTGGAATCAGTTCCGGAGAGGTTTGTTGAAGAATGGAAAGAATTCCTGTCTCAAATCCTAAATAGAGATATTCACCCCCTGCAATGTTAAGCGTGGGATGCGCGGTCCGTGGAGTCTTTAAAAACGTTTTACTATTTTTTGGCAATGTGGATAAATAAGCATGTGTTCGAACAACCTGTAAAACAGCATTTACTTGTGTATGAAACATATCACTGCGTCAACAAGGCGTTCTTGAAAATTATCAATAGTATTTTGAGGCTCAATATCCACCGCATCATCATAATCTGAAATGGATTCAGCAATGTCTAAAGAATTTAATACTTCATCGATCTCATTAAAAGCAAATTGTATATCATTTGATACATCAAAAGATACAAAAATTCTTTCATCCTCCTTAGTCTGACTGCATTCCGTAAAAATTTGATCTTTGTCGACAAAGTCTGAATTGGCTCTAGCAATATCTAAATTTTGCTGTTGCAAACATTCGTTACGTGCAGCTCTTTCTAATTTTTCCAAACGACGACGATGGGCTGCAGATAGTAAATGATAAGGCTTGCGACTGCGCCTATTCGCTAAACGCAACATATCGATGAAATAGAATATGAATGAAAGAAATTAATGAAACAAAAATAACAACTCGAGGAAGAATAAATGAAATCTAAAGTAGAAAAGCCTAAACAAAAAAAAAACAAGTTTTTCTAATTAACTTAAAACTCAATGATATCTAATGAAATCCTGAAAAAAATAAGAATTAAATTATATATTAACAATGTGTTTCCAAATGATTGAAGAAAATAATTTATTATTAGGAGAATATTTCGGAAAATAGTTCTATATACTCAATAAATAAGAATAAGAGAAATAAAATACCTGCAACAAATTATACAAACCTCCTCCGTTGTAACTGGCTCAGCAATCTGATCTGTGGATTAAAAATAAAACAGTATAAAATATATAAAGATTGAAAATACGTACAATTTAACAAATACATTTGTTGAATTGAGTTTTTATTTAACCATTAAATATTATCATCAATTAAGAATTCATAATGATGTATTGACAATATAGATTGAAAATTAAACTATCTTGTACTATGAAATGTAAGATTAAAATTAATATGTTTCTAAGCAGATGAGCAGTCGTCTGTTCCATTCTCCCCTGAATAGTGAATTAGATTTTAAAAAAAGTTCTTTTGAAAAAAGACTCCTAAAGTTCTACACAAATAAATATGTCCAAAATTATTAATACACCAAAAAAAAGAAAAATATTTAAGGGAAATAGATGTGTTTAGAAATTAGAGATTAATGGATAACTTCAGAGTCACAATTTGGTACATCTTACAATATGTTTAATTTTTTAATAAATCAATGAACAACATATTAATGAACACACTCAATGAACAATTTATTCAGCAGAACAAACTACTCAATAGCAATTAAACATGATTGGCTCTTACTTTTAGAACAAAGAAATTAATGTCGAGTATTGACAAGACACTCAGTTGTTGTACTGTTGAATGCAGCTAATGTTATTATTTAATGCCGAAAATGATCGTGACAAATATAAAACTGTTAAAAACGAAATAATGTGCATAAATCTTAGAACACATATATACAGGATATATATTTGTACATATGTATATACTGGATACACACGCGCGCGCGCGCGTATGTTTTGTTTGTTGTTTGTGTATATAATTGTAACACGGTTACCTCGCTCAACGCTCGGATCGGCTCGTCGGTGTCTGGGTTCGAGAGGAGGGGAGATTCAAGCTTACGAGAACACAGTATAGGTAGAAAGGATAGTTTATTTAGAATAGAAGCAAATATATACAAAGCAGCGTGCAGGGCCAGGCGATGTCGATCAGCGTGCGAGGTAAAGCGGCGAGCGCGAAGCGGTAAGCGGCAAGAAACGCAAGGCGGCATGCAGCGGTAGCGCAAAGTGGACGCGGCTTAATCTCTACGGCGCGGTTATAACTAGCAGGCTTTTAGGACTAGCAGGCTTATTTCTAGCGGACTTATTATCAACAGGCTTATTACTACGGCGCGGTTAGAACTAGCGGGCTTATAGCTAACGGGCTTAAGACTACGGCGCGATATCTACAAGCGACTTATCAACTAGGGTCAGGCTAGGTAGTTCGGTATTGCCAGCAGGCCTTGGCAACGGAAACCGGCGAAATCCGGTAGGGCTAAGCGAAACCTCAGCCTGGATTGGTGGTAGGAGCCGGCGAAACCCGACAGGGCTAAGTGAAACCTTAGCCCGAGGAGCGGTGAGAGGAGTCGGCAAAACCCGATTGGGCTAAGCGGAGCCTTAGCCCGAGAGGTAGTAGGTACTGGTCAGGTCGGTGTCGGGACAGGATCTGGTCCCGATGTCTCGGCAGACCGGGCTTATATACCCGGCCGGCGCCCCCCACTATGCTGTCGGTCCGGGAGTGGGGTCGATTCCGTGTGGGGACCGCGAGAGAGATAGGGCGAGTCGAGAGCGAGAGCACATGCCAAGCGAGATAGTGCGCCTAGTGCAAGCGGGACGGTGCGTGTGGCATGCGAGCGAGCGAGAGAGCGTGCGCGATGGTCGTGCAAATGGGATAGGCAGAGCAGGATAGAGTAAACGAGGCGGATGTATTACAATAGATATGTATTTATGTATGCGCCGGTGGTAACGGCTGTGGCGTTACATAATTATTAATGCATCACCTTTAAATTTTGCATATCAAAATTTTTAACTAAAAGCTTTTAAACAAAAATAAACAAGAGTTGAGATACATTCAAAATGTAAAAAGTTTTGGTGTAAAACGTTTGTCCTGACGTTAAAATATATTCTTTTAACAGTGTGTAATCCATTTTATGTGCCCTATTATTGTATTACAAATTATCAGAAGTGGGATTAACGCATATTGTTAATTGATTTAAATGTCATTTATGATCAGTTGTGTCATAAAGTGTGTTGCCGAATCGGTCATAGCTGTGTGCATTTAAGAAGACCTAAAAAATACGCTAGAGATTCAGGACAGAAATTTAATTTAATTTATAAGCAAAGAAATTCTGAATCAACATCAATTATGACAGAACGCGGCCAAAGAAAAGCTCTCCAAATTTGACAAATGTTGAGCTCAAACAGAAACTAAAAGATTTAGGCTTACCTACGAACGGAAACAAAGCTGAATTGTTAAGCAAAATCATGGAAGCAGATCCAGAAGATACCTGAATGAATGAAGATGATGTAATCGAGCGCCACGATAGCACCAAAAAAATTGCATAAGCATCAACAAACAACGCATCAAATATACGCGATGGCAAAAATTAAACGGTATTATGACGAACGGAAATATTGAATTTCGATTATGTCAAAAAAATTAAATTTATGCGACGTGAAAGATCATTTATGGAACGTGAAATGGAAATTATGAAACGTAAGAAGCTTCTACGAAATACACCTTCTTCTTCGAATGGATATGAAAGGATTATAAAGTTTCATGTAAATATTAAAGCAATTAGTGAATTATTAAATGAATTCTCAGGTACTGATCTTAATTTTGAGCAATGAAAAAAACAATTGAGATTATTGTGTGTCACTTCCGAACTGGACGATAATACCGCAAAAATTTTTATTGCTTCTCGATTCAAAGCAAAAGCACAAGCATGGTTTCATTCAAAACACGAATTATTACTAATGGACGTAGATGAAATTTTACAGCAGATGAAGACGATGTATGATTACCGTGCAAATAAAGTAGATCTACGCAAACAATTTAAAGCAGGCATATGGCAATCTACTAAAAGTTCTCTTGATTATTATCACGACAAAATTAAAATCAATAGAGTACCGATAGTAGAAGAGGAGTCCTAAATTATATAATCGATAGTATTCCAGATCATCAAGTGAGAAATTAGGTTAGAATGCAAAACTTTTCATCAATATCTGAGCTGCTACAAGCATTTAAGAAAGTCACAATTCGATCAGATACTGGTTTAAATCAACGATTAAAATCAGCGACCGGTAATAATCACGAAGTAGAAACGATTAAAAATGAGGCGAAGATGGATATAAGAACCTCAAGACATCAGAAAAAAAATGTAAGTTTATTAAAGACAATAAATGCTACAATAAATTTGGTCATCACATTAATCAATGGAGACAACCCACGAGTGGGAAAGAATCTTGTTTTACCTGTCGAGAATTTGGACGTGGCAAAGGACTTCAAAGAGAGGGCCAGGAAAAGAGAAATTGCTAATATCAAGAACGTGGTTAAGGAAGACGATTTCCAGAAGAATGTTACTTAGCAGATAAGCAATAATAATATCAATTATATTTTATATTTAAATACCTTGCTAGATATTGGTACTCCAGATGATGTATTTTTTAAATTAATAGAATCAGGCGATGTATCAGTCTATTTAGATGATATTCTGATTGTATTAGAGACGCTGGAACATCAAATTAAAATCATGAAATAAGTTTTCCGATTATTAGTACAAAATAAAATAGAATTAAGATTGGATAAATGTGAATTTTTAACTACAAAAATAGAATATGTGAGTACGTAATTACGTGAATATGTAATTACAAAAAAAGGGTTACAACCTACTATGAATGGCATAACAGCTATATAAAAATTTCCTATTTCTCGAAATATTAAAGATGTACAAAGTTTTTGTACATCTATTATTGGTTTGAGTTCTTACTTTTGGAAATTTATAGAAAAATTTACATTTATTGCCAAACCGTTGTATGAGATAATTAAGCATAATTTTCTTTTTAATTTAGTGCAAAAGAATTAGAGGCATTCGAAACAATAGAATTTAAGTTCAAGCTCCATTATTAGCTATTTATTAGGTTAGGTTAGGTTTTAAAGGATTTAATTGAATTACATTGCAATGCTAGTTTATTAGGGTATGTTGCAATTTTGATGCAAAGAAAGTCGGATATGAAATTTTATGTATTTTGGAAATTTCATTCTTGTATTTTCCTGTATTTTGTATTTTGGAAAAGAACTTCTAATACTGAAAGTCGTTATCATAGATTTTAATTAGAAACACTCGCTATAATTTATGCTTTACGATGTTTCAGAGTATATATGTGCAGGATATAAAATTCAAAATAGTGATTGATTGTGACTCACTTTGAATAAAAAAGATATTAACCCCGAATTGCATGTTGGATACTAAATTAAAAACTATGACTATGAAATAAATATGAGAACACCGATCAAAAAATAAAATACTGTTGTGCCTCCGGAGAGGCACGGTAGTTGGGATCGTTTACCGGAAGGAATTTGGGAATTCGGGCTCCGCCTGAGAATTTTATTTAAATAATTCGGACACTTTCCACATTAAATAAATATATTAATATCTATTTTATTTGTGACTTGATTACAATGTTCCCGCACTTTCGCTCGCGTCGCGTATCACGATAACGGATATCTTAACGTGCGCGTGTCTAGAATCAAGTTTCGGTCTCGAGACTCGCCTCTCGCTTCTTCGTATATATTTCTGCCGACTGCGTGGCTATTCAATATTATAATAATTATTGATACTCGTTTTGACACTCGCGGTTGTTAGAGATATTGCTCGCGTAAAGGAATAAAGATTGCCCGCGTAATATTAATTAATGATCAAGACTGCCCGCGTAATATTAATGGTAAAGACTGCCCGCCGTTCGTTAGCGGTGGGCCTTTTTATTAACTCCCCTTGGCTTCCCGGGAGGGGGTCGTTTAGCGACAAGGCTGTGTGTCATGTCGCTTGATTTTGGCAATCTCCGGATGCAAGCTAAGAAGTTCTAAGTAGGACTTCTTTGCTTGCACTTTCGCAATTTCTTTATTCCTTTTTATTTCGCTTTTAAGTAGGACTTCTACGTTGCATTTTCGCAATGTCCTTCTTCCGCTTGCCCTGATTTCCGCGTTTTCGCAATGAAATGATTGCACGGTCGCTCGGGCTTAGCGCGTGGCTTGCGTTGTCAGCGCTTTGTTTGGTCAACGCTCGTAACGTGATCTGTATTCGCGTTACACGTTGGGCAATTATATAAAATAATATGTATTTAGAATAATATATTTAATAATTCGTGTATAGCCTGTTCGGGCTATAACATTATATATATATATATATATATATATAATATTGACATCGATTGATGCAATCCAATATATGTGTATATGAATGCGAGTATATATCTGATGTGATACTAATAATATGACGGCAATAATTAATCCGATAATACTGTTGTAAATCTTTTTCTTGGTTAGCCGCTACAAAAGGTAAATTTTTTGTCTTGTTTTTAATTAATTGCGTACATGTATAAATGTATGTAACTATGCAAAAACAACACAACAAATTTGTCTTTATATAGCGGCTAACCAAGAAAAAGATTTACAACAGTATTAATTGTTGCAGTCATTATTACCATCACATCAGATACATACTCGCATTTATATACATATGTATTTGATCGTGTCGATGTCAATATTATATATACATATATTTTTTGCCTAATTTTAACTAACCTTTTTTTCCTTGCGCTCCCTTTCGGAGAGGAATTGTCTCTTTGGAACGGCGACGTCGCCGACGTCGCCGTTTTCGCCGTCGTCGCCATCGCCGTCCTTGTCCTGGCCCCGGCCGTCCTGGCCCCGGCCGCCGTGGGCCTGGGCGGCATTGTCGCTGTCGCCGTCCCCGATAATCCGGCAGCCCTATGATCCGGCAGGCTAGTCGTACTTCGGGCTGAAAACAAAAAAAATATATTAATATAATAAAGGAAATAAATAGTATATTCTCTCTTTACTTTGTGTCTCTTTATGTTTTATTTACAGAAGAATAAAAGAGAATATATAAGAGAAAAAGGAGAAGAAAAATATAGAAAAAGAATGTTTACATTATCAGTTTACATTATTATTATTTATGTAGCGTTATATATGTATACACAATATATATGGATACACAAATTTCAATAATATATAACTCTAATAATGTTAATTAAATATATTTATAATAAGATAAAGTATTGTACTTACTTTGTCTCAGCTTTGTCGGCGTCATCTTCGTACGGTGGACGGTGCACGGTGGACGATCTCACGACAAATAATGATGTTTGGGCCGATTCCGGGCACGTGCGCCGTTGCCACATGGCACAGTATCGAGAGAGAGAGAGAGAGAGAGAGAGAGAGCGAGAACGAATAAGGAGCAAGCGAGATAGCTAACATGAAAGAGTTCCGAAGTCTCGCTCGCAAGGCTCGCTTTATCTATAATCTCTCGCGTTATAGGGTGTTAGAAAAGTCTGGAAACGGTCAAATATCTCGTAAACAATGTTTTCGTAAAATATAAATAATGTTTTTATGTATAAAATTAATTTAGCAATTATTTTATATTTAAAAAAAAAATTGCAAAACAGTACCTGCGCATATTAGCGCAGGTACATATCCGGATGGTGCGGACAATGCGGGGGCACATATCCAGATGATGCGGGCACATATCCAGATGATGCGGATGATATAGGGACTATGGGGATTGTACGGGGGGGTATTATCTGCAGATAGCGGCGACTCATACTTTAGTCGGGATTCGAACCCGAGTGTATGCGGTAACATACAAGCCTGCACTTACCACGTGCGGCTACTGATCATACCGATATTTATTGTATCAATACTGTCATTTATGTTACACTTACATATGTACATAAATATGCATCAAATATGTATATATATCATATCAAATATGTATATATATCGTATAAATCATATTACACAAACTTTATCAAATATGTATATATATCGTATAAATCATATCACACAAACTTTATGGTTTGTATAAAAGATTTGCTGTCTCAGCAGTGAAAATTTGAAAGCCTCATCCGATAGCTGTGACTTGTCCAAATAAATATTTTAAAATTATTATTTTCTTATATATTCAATTCTTTTATATATTCAAAAATAATTATGATACTTTAATGAAATTTTGGCGATTAAAAATGACACGAAACACGACATAAATGGGATAATTTTTAGTCAATTATATAATTAAAATTATGATTACTGATTTCATTAAAAATAATCCGATTTATGTCGTGTTTCGTGTCATTTTAATCGCAAAAATGTAATTAATCCATTACAATTATTTTCAGACATATAAAATGCGAAATACAAAAATTTTATTTTCTATAGTAAGATGACATATATACGTGAAAGATTACAGATAAAAGGAGTCACGCGAGCGAGGCTTCGGAACTCTTTCATGTTTGTCATCTCACTTACTCCTTCATTCTTTCTCGCTCTCGCTTTTGTCGACTCTCCAGTATCGGGGATCTTTCCTTATCTACAAAATATAAACATCTTTTAAATAAAAAGTGAAACTTGTATTTTCCATTTCATCTGTATAAAAATAATTATAATGGATTAATGAGATTCTTGCGATTAAAATGACACGAAACACGACATAAATCGGATAATTTTTAATCAATTATATAATTACAATTATGATTACTTATTACTTAAAAATATTACTTAAAAGTATTATGTTAAGATTATCGAAAACTAAATATTTTACGATTTTATTTTTTATATCAAAATATATCAAATTAAGATATAAAATAATTCAAAAAGTACTTAATGAAAAATACTTTATTATAGTGTTTTGAAAAGCTCTCGAGATAAACTATAAGAATATGCAATAAAAAAAAGGGGTTTCCATTTAAAAAATACAAGGTGATCTTATCTTGACCTTGGCAATGCCACCCAAGTTTGAACTCATAGTATCTAGTAAATAAATTTTTGGAAACTCTACAACTTTTATTGTATTTGAAACATTTTCTTCGAAAATGCTTAGTTTTCCAGATATTTCACTATCACGGTACTTTTTATACACCCTGTATATATATATATATATATATATATATATATATATACACATATACCAGGTATATAAATATGAAACCGGAATTTGCCCATAAATGGCCCTAGCTGTCAATGTAGTTACCGTCAAACCGCCATTGGCGCCATTTTCTTGTTTTGACATTTGATAAAGATTTTCAACTCACAACAATACAAGTTTCATACAACAGCATAGTTTTTAATAGCGTTGAACATGTCGAATTTTGTGCCTGGAAACTACGATTTGCGGACAACATTGATTTTCTGTTACTATTTGAAGAAAACTGCTGCAGAATCCCATCGAATGCTTGTCGAAGCTTACGGTGAGCATGCTCTTGGTAAATCACAGTGCTTTGAGTGGTTTAAAAAATTCAAAAGTGGCGATTTTGACGTGAGAAACGAAGAACGTGGAAGACCACCGAAAAAGTTTGAAGACAGCGAATTGCAAACATTGTTGGATGAGGATGACGCTACCGACAACAAATGATCGATTTGAATCAAACTTTGCGTGAAAAACGACCAGAATATCAAAAAAGGCAACACAAAGTGATTTTGCTTCATGATAATGCACCATCACATACAGCAAAACCGGTCAAGGAAACGATTGAGGCGTTTAGTTGGGAAATACTTTCGCATGCGGCTTACTCACCAGACTTGGCTCCATCCGATTACTACTTATTTGCATCGATGGGACACGCACTTGCTGAGCAGCACTTCACTTCTTACGAAAATGTACGAAAATGGCTCGATGACTGGTTTGCCTCAAAGGAGCAACAGTTTTTTTGGCGTAGCATCCACAAATTGTCAGAGAGATGGGAAAAATGTATAGCTAGCAATGGGCAATACTTGGAATAAAATATTTTTTATCATTTTCATACAATAAACGTGTATTTTCTATACAAAAATTCCGGTTTCATATATATATATATATATATATATACATAACAAATATTTTAAAATTAAATATCTAATCAATCTCTTAAATTTGTTTCTCTTTCTCCTTTATTTGTATTAAATAAATTGATATTTTCAATAAACTTGTCTAGTATATAAAATTACATACAATCTTAATATTTGATAAATGTTTTTTGTATCATACATAAATATTTTGTTTAGAAATTCAATATTAAATTTATTTTGCATATTTATGTTCAATTATATTATAGACAGATTGTTTCTAATATAATTTCATCAATTCCATTTAATATGCATAAAATGCATAAAAATTTAATTTTTCAGTGAGTTTTACATACAGTCTTTATAATTTTTAATGTTCTTATAAATTTTTTTTTTTTTTAAGTTGTTGAAAAGCTTACTATTTAAATTTATATTGCGGCCAAAGAGCCTGATGTCTGAGCGCACCGCAATTACTTTTCAAGGATTATAAATATGTTTTCTCGCGAATGCTATACATGGGCACAATCAGTGCCGCCATTATGTTGCGAGATGGCTCTGCGGCGAACTTTTTCCGCAGTCAAAATTCTGCCACGGAAGGCATATAAGGCGATTAAACGCTCAAAATAATAACTTTTCTGTTGAAAATATGTGGTTTATGTAAATTATAAGGTCGTTACAGTTTTGATGTGTATTGAAATAAATATATATATATATATGTATTGTCCGCTGTTAATTGCCAACTGTATATTTTAAAGACTTGATTTTTGATGAACAAATATTCTCGTAAATTATTCTTGTTCAAAATAAATTTATATTGAAGCGATTATAAATGATAAAGATTAATTTTGAAAATGATTCTATTTGTATTGATGCGTTTGTGTCGAAAACAGGACACATAATTATTGAGAATTTATTTAATTTATGTAAAATAAATATATAAAATAAAGAAAATCGGGATAATTAAGAGCCAAACGCGGTTACATTTCCCATAATATTCTGATTAATAATTATTTATTGTGGTAAATTTTGAACGTTTTGTTCCTGGATCGGACCATCATCTTCAGTGAGTGCTGTACAAATAGACAAAAAAAAACATGTGGATCAAATAGTATGTGAACAAAAAAAAGACATACGGCGGTTACATACGTATTAATTAAAGTATGCGCATATCTTGAGTCACGGCTCACAGTATCGATGGGAAAATGAGAAGAATCTTCCTCCGGTGCCAGCCGTGAAAGAAGAAATTCCTTGAGTCACACGAAGGACCATTCTAATTTTCTTTTTAAGACCTAATGTAACACATGTATGGAAAGTATTAAAAAAGAGAAATATAGTAAAGCGTCGGAAATGAAACGGAAGCGATTCACCTCAACATTAAGAACATCGCGGGCCAATGAAAGCAAGATACTACTATCGGCTGCTAAATCAAACTCGCGTATGATAATGTCAAATATAAAATGTTCGCGTATGACATTGTAACAAGAATAAATAAATAATAAACACAGACTATCCGCAAGAAGAGAAAAATAAACGTCTATGATATATCATCGTGCGATGAATATAGATTTTTAAATTATTGATAAATTTTCCGTGATATACGCTTGATGCAAGCGCTTCGTGGAGATTTAAACTGTTAGTTTGTCGTTTTATAAAAATCATCTCCGACATCAAGCGCCTTTCATATATGTGTTCTTCTTCCAAGACTTCCACAATATCCCATTCAAAAGCGTGATTACTTAACCTGTAGTGCGTCGATAACAGAATATTGTGCGGTTCTTGTGATGTGGTTTCGATGTTCCGCTAATCGAATTTTTAGAAGTCTGCTTGTCTGACCGACATAAGATGCATCGTAGTTCTTGCAGGAGATTTTGTAGAGATTGCGTAGTTCTTTTGGCAAATTGTTTTTATTCACGTAGAGAAATTTGCGCAATTTGTTCATGCCGGTAATAATTTGATAATTCTGTAAATTACGAACCACAGACCTAAATCGTTCCGAAATAGTTGGAACGTATGGGATGTTAAAAAATGCATGATGTTCAGAAGTTTCGTCGTTACTAATCGTGGTATCCGTCTTATCAAATTTATTGTGTGTAAATGACAGAGATTTTGAGCGCTCTTGCAATATGTTGAATATGAACGTCAGTGGACATCCGTTTGTTAGTAGCGTATTTATGACGAAATGCAGACTTTTTTTGGTGGAAGCCTGGATGTGAAAGCCGGAAAGCTCTGTCGATGAGGCCGATGGCAGTGCTTTTTTTATGGCAGAGAGGATGTCGAGACTCGAAATGCAAATATCTGCCCGAAAAAGTAGGTTTGTGATACCAGTCAAAAGTTAAAAAATTGTTTAAAATTATGGTCATGTCTAAAAAATTGAGTCGGTTGTAAACTCCCTTCTCCATCGTAAACTGTAATCTTAGATGAAAAGAGTTGAAAGTGTATAGCACAACATTGAACATAGAGAGAGGGAGCCGCCAGTGCGACATCGTCTACATATCTATAATGAGGAGATAAATTGAACGGAAGAGTCTCAACCGCCTACATCTTCATGTCTTATAACGTGATGTCGGCGATGATCGGAGAGAACGATGAACCCATGAGAGTGCCGAAAGTCTGTTTATAGCAAACGTCGTCAAAGTTAAAAAATGTGGAGTTAAGAACGAAGCGGACTGCTTCCAAAAATTTGTTACGAGGTATGGCACATTTCTCCCCAATAAAATTCCATCTCTTTTTTATACTATCTGAAGCCAAGTCTATAGAAATGTTAGTGAATAATGATATCACATCTAATGAGATCAATTTGTGATCGTCACGTATGTGTATGTCTGTTAGTTTCTCAACTTATTGGAAACTGTCAGATATGTGACTATTGGCTGTTGGTATCAAACTATAAATTATGTCGTGTAAGCTCTTGTTTGTCTCCACAACTTCATTATGAGCTGTAATGACGGTAATGATAAATATGCCTCTCAGTATTGTCCTCCTGATTGGCTCGATGTTGAGAATGAGGATGGGCTTATTTATGACGGTCGGTGGAGGACTATTGGCCCTTGTGCATTTTTCAAAGAGTTAGGTAGGACTGGAGCTAATCGAAGTGGCTCAGTGTCGGAAGGTATGCGCAATTACTTCAAGCAGTATTTTGTATCTCCAGTTGGAGAAGCTCAGGCGCCCTGGCAGTATATGAGAGTTTTTCAAGGTCAAATAATTAACCCTCTCGCATAGTTGTTAAATTTACGTTTTGTTTTGCATTTTATATGTGGTTATAATTTGTTATTTAGTTCTGTAGTTGAATGCTGTGTTACTTGGCTATGAAAAGAGCATAATGAATATTTTTAAGACTGATAATTTTATAAGTTTGTCAATAAGAAGATTGAATAAAGTAAACGATTATATTAAAACATTTATTTTTTATTTTTCGTCCTTCAAACTTGTAACGGGGTCACTTTTCGCGAGTGCGTGGATAAACTCGGTCGGGATCAGGGCTCGTGAAAAGGTGAGACACACGAAAGATTTAGGTATTGTCTTTATTTGCCTCTTTCGGCAATGATCGATTTATAATAGTGAGCGCGCGGCGGATGGTGCAGCGCGCTAGATATAATGCGCGTAGATTATTCGGTGCGCGATGTTCGATATATCGAACCGCTTACAATATTCGCAAAGCCGTGTTTATTTTGACGGCACGCGAAACGCGCAAGAAATCGGGCGCGGTCGGTCGGCGCGTGTACGGCAAGGCCGTGTTTATTTTGACGGCGCGCGAGACGCGCAAGAAATTGGGCGCGGTCGGTCGGCGCGTATACGGCAAGGCCGTGTTTATTTTGACGGCGCGCGGAATAGAATGAACTATTAGGCGGTAGATATTTCGGCGCGATAATTATAATTATAGTATTATAATATTAGTATTAGTGTGGTCGCGGGATTAATCGCGTGTTCCCAGTGGTCGGGGAATTCGAGCGGAGATCGAGTACCCTCGACCGGGCGGAGAACTCTCCGTCCCTGCTTCCGTTCGCGGAGTTGAGGATAGCGTGGCGGAGTCGAGAAAACTCGACGGGGCAGTGAACTCGCAAACCCACGGTCCGGCTAGCTGGAGCGGTCGAATGATAGACCGTAATCGAGGAGAGCGGCGAACACTCCGCTCTCGTTGAGTCGGTCGGATTTGTGTCAGGAGTTCGGAGACTGCACGGAAGCCGAGAATGCTCGGCGGAGGCTGCGAACTCGTCAACCTCACGTTCCGTCGTTGCTACGATTTTCAGGATCGGTTCTGGTATCTCGGAGCGTACTGCTCGAGCGGATTCAGGAATCGTTCTGGTCCCGAGATGCCGAAACGCTGTCTTCTTATACCCGAGCGTCTATCGGTAATTGCGTCGTTCGCCCCCGGGTGGGGATAACGACGCGTTGTTTTCGGCGGGTAAATTACGGTAAACGCGTCGCTTCCCCTGGGCGAAACGACGCGGAGTTTCGGCGGGTGACGCTCGGGATCTTCCGGCAGCGCTCGGCGATTCTCGGTCTTCGGCGTAACGGCGGCCGTATAACGGCCGTATGGTTGTTTATCACAACCGCGGTTTTGAGAGATTAAGAAAGGGCGCTAGGCGCCTCTGCCACTGCCCGGCTGGTGTTCGCCGGGCGGCAGACTTCCGGCTGGCTACGTGCCGGGTAACGATGGGGGGTGCATCGTTACAAACTAATACAAAAACACAACCTAAACTCAATTTTGCTTTGGACTGCAATGTAAGTTCTACCAAAAAATACTTAATACTATTTTTGGAAAGTATGAATAGTAGTGTTTATTCAAATCAGTGCTCGGATTTAGTTGCACATTTCGGCCCGATTCCGTGGCTCACGCCTATTGCCCCCCACTCACCGTTCGTGCGTTAGCGACGAGACGCCAGATACGCGTAACTAAGGAGCGCGACGCTTTGTCTCAGGAGCGTTCATATGTAAGAGTGCCCAAATATAATAAATAAGACAATATCTTTTTAAATGCATCGCGAAAATTATCAAAATTCTAAAAGTTTTTCTTCAATTTTTTATATTTCATTGATATAAAATATTGAAGAAAAACTTTTAATTATAAAAAAGTATTGTTTTATTATTATATTTGGGCATTCTTATATACGGACGCTCCTGAGACAAAGCGTCGCGGTCCTTAGTTACGCATATCTAGCGACTCGTCGCTAACGTACGAGCGGTGAGTGGGGGGCAATAGGCGTGAGCCACGGAATCGGGCCGAAATGTGCAACTAAATCCGAGCACTGATTCAAATATAAAAATGAACATATTATGAAGACTCAATTTTTTAGTCTATAATAAGTTAAAAATTAAACCAAAGGCTACTTTCATGTTATTTCCTAAAATTTTATATTAGTAATAACAAAACTATATATAATAAACTATGTATTAATAATAATAAAACTATATATAAACAAAATATCTTTTGTGGTTTTTATAGAAGATTATCATAATAATTATAATTATTGGTTATAAAATCACAGTAAGTAAATTGAACTTTTGAGCAAAAATTACAGATTATCTCAGTCTTGTTTCACTATGCTTGTACTGCTGACGAAGTACTTGGTTGTGGAGGTGGAGCCGTAATTGCTTCACCGATCTTCGCTGCAAGATCTGTCAATCCCTTACTCTGCTCAATGAAAGACTTACTGACAGCGTCTATCTCCTGTCGTTTTTTAGTTGCAAAAGAATCAGAAGGGGGCACCTTGCGCTTGATGCCAATCTTGGACATAGCTCTCTGCACCTGTGGTACTGCATTATTGCTTTCAGATCCCGAAGTATGCTGACACGGAACAAAATTGGTTGCAATTTAAAATTGAAAGAAATACAGTAGTTTAATTAATTAAGACAAAGAAGAAAGAATATTATGAAAATATGATAGATCTTAATAAAGAAAATCTTACATCTATGTGGAAAACATTAAAAGAAATAATTAGAGGCGAACCAGGAGGTAAGAGGGAAGTAGAGAATATAAATTTTGAAATATTAGACAGCACTGAAGGATGCAATATAGCAGATAAATTTAATTTATATTATATACAAAGTATTAATAGTATAGTAAAATCTATAAATGGGAGTAAAACTGGGAATGCATGTAAAAGAATTATTTATGTTATTGAAAACGAGGGAATTATGGAAAATTTTGAAATGATTAGTATAGAGCATTTACAGGAAATTCTTATGGGACTACCGAAAAAGAAAGGTACAGAGGAGGGAATAACTAGCGATATATTAAAGGCAGTATTTTGCGTAATAAAAGAGGAATTTGTTGATATAATAAATAATTCTTTGAAGGAAGGTTGCTGTCCAAAAGGTTGGAAAACGTCTACAATAATACCGATTCCAAAAATAGAGAAAGCTAGAAAAGCAAGTGAATTTAGGCCTATAAATATGTTACCAATATTTGAAAAAGTGTTAGAATTAGTAGTTAAAAAGCAAATTGAAACATATTTGGAAGATAACTGTATTATAACAGAACATCAGTCGGTCTTTAGAAAACAGTATTCGTGTGAAACAGCGATTCAAACAGTCATTGATGAGTGGAAATTGATAGTTAATGAGGCAAAAATCGTAGGGGTAATTTTCATGGATCTTAAGCGAGCCTTTGAAACAATAGATAGAGAAAGATTATTAGAGAAATTATATCAATATGGAATTAGGGGAATGGTTATAGAATGGTTAAGATCATATTTAAAGGATAGAACACAGCAGGTTCAATTTAACAATAAATGGTCTAAATTAATGACCACAGAATATGGAGTACCGCAAGGATCTGTATTAGGACCTTTATTATTTATAGTATATATAAATGATATAATAAAAATCTGTCCAGAAGGATGTAGTATAAAAATGTTTGCAGATGATACGTTAATATATGTAACTGGAGAAAGCAGCGCGGAATTAGAGGGCAAAATGAATATGGCATTTACTATAGTAGAAGAGTGGATGAATATAAATAAGTTAAAAATGAATGCAGAAAAAACGAAATATATGATTGTTAGAAGTATAAGAAAAGAACTGCGAGGTAATATAACATTGAAATATTTGGATGGAACTGAGACTGAACATGTGGAAATAATGAAATACCTAGGCATAATTATTGACGATAGACTACGATTTAAGGACCACTGTGATTATATGCTAAAGAAGATAGGGAAAAAAACGAGTTTTTTGAATAGAATAGGTAATTATATATCGGCATACACTAGATGTATTGTATATAAGACACCTATAGCACCTTACTTTGAGTATTGTGCGACGCTGTTAATTGATATGGGAGAAACACAGCTGAGTAAATTGCAAAAAGCACAAAACCGGGCCATGAGGATCATATTGCAATGTGATAGACATACCAAAGTGGAGCGTATGCTGCAAACGCTGCAGTTTATGTCCATAAAACAGAGGCTATATTATAATGTGTGTATATTTATTTTTAAGATTTTAAGGAACATGTTACCGGAGCAATTAAGAAATAGGTTAGAAATTGTGGGAAATGAGAGTGAAAGGCAAACACGACAAGCTGGGGATATTGCAATAAAATATCGCAGAACAAGGAGTGCGCAAAAGAGTATGTTTTACGAAGGAGTGAAAATGTATAACGCCTTGCCAGCTGAAATAAAGCGGAATGAAAGAATTGTGCAGTTTAAGCGAATGTTAAAGGAGTATATTGTAATTAATGTAAACTAGATTTGTATTACAAATAGCTGAGAAAGCTAATAAAGATCTCTCTCTCTCTCTCTCTCTCTCTCTCTCTCTCTCTCTCTTAAAAGTAAATTAATAAGATGACATTAATAATTTTTAATAATATTTCTTAATAATATTTAACAATATATTTAATAATACTCAACATTATTATTACCTGATATTATATTTATTCTCCACCGTTTTTTCTTTTGTCTCTATCCCTCTTCCTAGCTTATACATTTTCTTCTTTCAATATATTCACAAATAAATATCACAATAAATATCAATATAATACTATGACATTTAATACTAATCACTCATGAAATGTCACCGAACTGTCACCAAACTGTCGAACTAACCCAATAACATTCGTTCAACCGCATTCGATTCACATCATCGATCATCAATCAGACATGTATTTTTAAATATTCTTTAAATATATTTATGCCATGAATATTTACTAACCCCGCTCACGATGTACAAAGTGTCATCGAACTGTCACCGAATTGTCACACCGAACTGTCAACCACCGAACTGAACTTGATAAAACGTTCACACCTCTCATCGACGCATCATCGACCACCAATCAAACACACGGAAAAGCGGCAACAATACGTGCGATACATTTCGACTTCAAACACGGACTTCGGGCGTTTCATGGATATTTTTATTATGGAAAAGCACAAACTTCTATATGTTATATTAGATCGCTATAACAATGTACCAAAAGTGATGCAAGGGCAGCCATATCTAATAAAGTTTGCTTGCCAATCATTCGCATATTCCTTATTTTTATATGTACACTATTATATACTTGATATTTTCTACTGTTTTACTTTCAAAATTCATTACCAATTAAATATGACTCTGCCCTTTATAATATATAGAAGTCTCTAGCTATAAATATTGATCAAAAACATACAGTAAATTTTTAGCAGGAAGAGTTCTTTGAAATATTATATTATTAATTATAAATTATTTATTATAATTATTTTTATTTTTCAGACTTTAAACGAAGAAGAGTTAAATGTAAGTATTAATACAGAAAATGATTTTCTACGAGTAGAATTGGAAAATATTAAAAATCAATTAGAAGTTGCTGTTGCGAACAATAAGATGCTACTACAGCGGCCGCAGCAGCTCCAGCAGCCTCAACCTCCGTCACTTCCTCAACCTGCACAGCCACAGATTCCAGCTCCGCAGCAGCCAGCTACGTTGCAAATGATTCCACCGCAGCTGGCTTCGTCACAAGAGAAAAGTGATGAACAAATTCTAAGTAAGTTATTAAATAAAAATAACGTAAATAAATTTAAATAAAAAAAAATACAAAAATAAATGTGTATTAAAAAATTACTACTCTTTTATTTTATAGTAAAGCAAAAGCCTGCACGCTAGCAACGAGCAGGGAGGGGAAATAATAGAAGATAGAGGACATCCCCATGGTCGGAAGGGCAGTAATATTATTATTCATATGTGGTAAGTCATCATATACAAAGAGAGTTAAATATAAAATATAAATAAAAATATATACACAATAATAAATAATATATTAATTACAGAACTGCGGATTTCAAAAACTGCCTGTTCAAGAAACTGAAGACTGAAAACTGAAGAACTATTTAGCTTTTTATTCAAAGAGACTACTTGTTACAATTTTTTTTTGAAAATAATATATATATGAGATTTTATGAGATTTATGTGTAATCTTGAAGACGTATAATATGATAATGCAAGGTTAAGTTAATAATTTTAAGTAGCATATATAAGCACATTTATTGTTGTATCTAATGATTCTTACTTTTAAACACGAAATTTAATTTTTTTCCATATGTATCGCATTTTTTTTTTTTTAATCTATAAGATTCATGTGATATTTAACGTTAGTATGATATTATAATTTTAAGTATAATGTATGAAATATATGATGTCAAGATAATTAATGAATAAATATTGTATAATTTAAATATGTTCTCTAATAGTTTTCCTTCATATCTCTCTCTCTCTCTCTCTCTCTCTCTCTCTCTCTCTCTCTCTCTCTCTCTCTTTCTTACTTCTTCCTTCATCTCATTCTTTGTGCATTTTCGAGGTACTCAATATTGCACGTTGATAAAGGAAAAAGGAATGTTCTCCCTTTCTCGCTCCTTCTCATTCTTTCCCGCTTTTTTTCTTTTTCTTGATGTCTCTTTCTCTCTTTCTTCTTTTATGTCATTCTTTGTCAACTTTGCTTATTCCTTATTCCTTTCTTAAGTAAAAGTGATGAAAATTTCCACATTGTGACTTTGCGTCATAATATATATATTGTAACCGTAAATTTCTTTTAAAAATTATTTAATTAATAATTATTGATTCGGCGGGCGGTTCTCCGATGCCCACGATACACCTTCGGCGCGTATTTCGAATATCGATCTCGCGATTCACAAAAATTCCCGGAATCGCAAATAAACCAAGTTGGGCGCCAGATACGGCAGGCCGCACCATTCACGAAAAACACAACACCAAAAGATAATCGCGCGACAGATAATTAACGCGACGGCAAAATTCCGCGGCTATTCAGTATACCGGAAATGGTAGAGGGGGAGGTTCGGGAGAGACGGGAGAAATCTTGAGAGTCGAGAACACAGGAGCCAAATGAGCATTCGGTCGGTTAAAACAAAGATAACAATAATATATTAAAAGAAACAAGAGTATAGAACAGTTCGTATAAATAATAGCCTTTGAGGACAGTAATTATTTTACAGGCGAATAGGATATATTATTTCCGCGGAGATCGGCACGACCGTGCGCAACAGTATCAAATTACCGGGCGTCTTACGCGCTTTAACTCGACTTTTCGGCCGCGAGGATTTCCGCCGCACGAGACTTAATTAGGCCGCGACAACTAAAGAAATCTCTCGAATACGCCGGTAACTACTTTACGCACGCTCGTGAATCCGCTTCGATATAATAGAAAATACTAGGTTGCACGAATCAAATCGGTCCGGCTCGCGGTAAACCGATATACGTCTCAATAACAAGGACGGTGACCTTTGCGTTGAAATACCGAATATCTAACTCGAATGACTCGCGGAAACTAATAGCGGGCTCAGAGACACCCGATAGATTTCTTGTACGAATTTTTAGGATTTCGCTTCCTCCTGACTCCAATTTCTTACAATACTCACAAAACACGCGCTAACAATACACAGAAACAATACGGAAACTATCGATAACGACTGTGGTGTACGAATCGCGCGGCGCAATATTTTGCGCGAGTCGGAATATCGATCGCGTGATCGCAAAATCCCGATAATGCGCAACATACAATTATTACAAACGCGAGACTAACATTAATGACTGTCGGTGGCGGCGAAATGAATAGAGAGAATCTATTCTACATAATTCGGATGAGCGACATGTGCCCGTCGGCCGTGCGACTTAATCTACCAAAACCATTCACCAAATTAATCCACCAAAACGCGTGGCTCGACAACTATTAAGGGCGCGACTCATCCGAATTAATTACCTACAATAAATCGGCAGCAAACTCGGGTCGATGACGCTCGTCCCACCGGCAGGAATATCTCGGCTTTTCCTTAGCGATCTCGTTCTCGCTCGTACGCTCTTGGCGACCTGCGTTCTTCCTAAAGGCTCGCCAAACAGTGCCTCTCTCCCACAAATCACCGCTACGTCCACCAACCACAAGCACTCAGACGACAAAAGAGAAAGGAGCGCACGCATTCCGCAAAAGAGACCCCGTTGGACCAAGGAGGATGGGGTCAGGAGGGTCCAAGACACAACACAAGTTTTTCACCCTTCAATCTCCTATATTACCTTTCCCGCTTACAAGTTTGTCTGTCCGCTGAGTGGGGGAGAGAGGGGAAGCTGTAGGCAGCTATTCGGGCTTTTAATTTTTGCCCAAGTGACCCTTGTCTGGGTGATACGGGCCCAAGTCCAGCCATCTGGGTCCGCACTCCGGGCAGGTTCTCATCGTCGCGTTCTCCCTGCCGCATCCGTAGCACCAGCAGCGGTTGCGGGGCTCGGGGCAGCTGGTATAACGGTGTCCGGTTGACCGACAATTCCAGCATCGGTCAGCCTCTCTCTCGAGTGGTCGCACCGGCGATCGGCTAGCCGCGGCCCTCCGGATGGGTGACCTCCGCGCGACGGACCTCCGGCGTGGGGATCTCCTGGCGCGTGGCGGCGAGGGTGTCCGCGGGGAGGTGCCCACGGTGCGAGTGCGGGGCTGCACGCATGAAGGCCCGACCGGCTGAACCTCCCCCGGTCTGAGGGACCGAAGTCCCGGTATAATGCCCCGGCCTTGTCCTCTGGGCGCTGACGGGATGGGTCCGCTCTCCCCCATCGTCTCGGCCACCGATCCCGGTCCGCCCGCCTGAACCCCCACCGTCCCTGAGGTGGCGGCAGCCTGGGCACCGCAGTCCCTGGTTCCCCTGCAGCCTTGCCCCCTCATCAGAGTCTCAAACGGGTTGTGTGACCCCGTTTGGGTCCCCTGGTCCCTGGTGGTCGGGAACTCCGTAACGCGCGCTCCGCGCGTGGTATATAACCGCTGCTCGCGGAGTCGGAGGAGCTCTCCCAGTTCCTCCCAGAGGCCCGGGTAGAAGCGGCGAATCTGGGCGAACAGATCTGCGTATCGGGCCCTGAAAGCGAGTCATTCTGGTTCGGCCATTCTCTCTTACGGCAGCTATCTATTGGGTGAAAGGTGATACGATTTGAGGTCTTTTACGTGCGTTTTACCCATGATTTTTCCCCCCAAATCCGCGAGCTCGTACACCACATTCGACAATATCTTATTAATCCTAAAGGGGCCGTGAAATTTTGGTGCCAATTTGGCCGCAATATTATGTGTCGCAGATGACAACACATGCTGCCGTTTCAGCACTAGATCTGCAACGTTAAAGACAATATCGCGACGTCTCAAATTATAATAAGTGGACTGCTCTCGATAGGCCCGCTCGAGATTTTCCTTTACCCAATCGTACAAAGATTGCATTTTTCGCATTCTCTCGGACCATTCAGCCGGATCGCGTTGTTCGACCTCATTGACATTCGCGCATCGCTCGCGTATTGAGTTTATCGGCGTTGGTTCCCGTCCGAGATTTAAAAGCGCCGGTGACGTGCCGATAGATGAATGGTGAGCGGTGTTATACGCGAATCGAAAATCTCGTAAATGCTCATCCCATTCCCTATGATCTTTCTCTAAAAAGGCAACTATCATGGTCTTCAAAACCCGATTGACGCGCTCTACTGGATTAGCCTGCGGATGGTATGGCGGAATCGTCGTGTGGGTTATCCCGTGTTCTTCCAAGAACGCTCGCAACGTCTGATTTGCGAATTCCGTGCCGTTATCCGTCAGCAAAAATTTTGACGTACCCCAACGCGAGATGACTTCTCTCAAAGCCCCACAAATTTTCTTGCCGTTAGCGGCCCTTAGCGCAAAACATTCCATCCACTTTGTGAATAGATCTTGTACCACTAAAACGTACGCAAAACCAGCCTTGTTTTTCAGAAACGGACCCATTATGTCTGCAGCCACCATGGTCCATGGGCCTTCCATGAGACCCGCCGGGTTGGCTTGCTCGACCTTGGTACGTTGGCAAACGTCGCATTGTCTAACGTACTTCGCGGTATCCCGAAACATATTCGGCCAATAATACGCGACTGCTAGTCGGTGGAACGTCTTCTCCACCCCTAAATGTCCCGACTGCGGTGTGTCGTGTACCTCTCTAAGCGCCGTTTCCCTCAATTCTTTCGACAGTACCAGTTTCCATCGATCTAAGTCCTCCACAATATCCGATACAATAGCTTTGGGCCTGCAATAATATAATTGATTATCTACTATTCGCCAATCTGTAAAACGTCGAGGTCCGTTCGCGACCTCTCCGCAACGCTTAAGATACCAAGCATTGGTCGTATTCGCGATAATGTCCGCCTCTACGGCAACCATTATTTTCATCCCGGTGTCACCCTCATACATACGTGATAATGCATCCGGTACGTGATGCAATGCACCTTTACGATGGACTATTTCATAATCGTACTCTAAGAGTTCTAGAGCCCATCTCGCGAGTTTGCCCGTCGGATTTTTAAGATTATGTAGCCAACGTAAGCTATTGTGATCTGTCACAACCATAAATTTATATCCTTCTAAATACGGCCTAAACTTCTTAATAGCCCATACGACCGCTAAACACTCTTGTTCCGTAACCGAGTACCTTTTCTCGGGGTCTGCTAGAGCTCGATTCGCGAAAGCTACGACATGTTCGGTCCCACCTATCTTTTGGGTTAACAAGGCTCCTATTCCCACCGAACTCGCGTCTGTCTGCAAAACAAACGGAACGTTAAAATCCGGACACGATAATGTAGGTGCGGTAACTAAGTGTGACCGAATTTTCTCAAAAGCGTGACACTGTGCATCCCCCCACTCCCAGCGCTGACCCTTTTTCAAAAGCCGGGTTATCGGTTCGCTAATGGTTGCGAACGGTGGTATAAACCGACGATACCAAGACGGCATGCCCAAAAAATCTACGTACTTGCTTGGTATTGCGCGGAGCCGAATAGTTTAGTATTGGCTGAACTTTGTCCGCATCTACCATAAGCCCGTCTCGTTGTATGACAAACCCAAGATATCGAACCTGCGAGCGACAAAACTCACATTTCTCCGGATTTATCGTGAGACCGGCCGCAAAGATTTTCGTTAGCACGCGGTCGAGCAATTCTAAATGTTCTTTAAAAGTTGGCGTTACTATCACGATATTGTCGAGATATGCGAACGCGTGAGGCTCCATCTCCGGCCCGATTATTTTATCTAATAAGCGCTGGAAAGTCGCGGGCGCTCCCGTTAATCCATATGGCATCCGCGTGAAATGATATAAGCCTTTCCCCGGGACGCTAAAGGCAGTGATTTCCCGACTTCCTTTCGCCAGGGGTATTTGGAAGTACGCCTGGCTTAAGTCAATCGTGGAAATATACCGAGCTGATCTTAGCTTGTCTAATATACCATTCATATTTGGCAGCGGATACGCGTCCTTTTTCGAAACACTATTTACTTTTCGGAAGTCTAAACAAAATCTATATTTTCCGTTCGGCTTTTTCACCATCACGATCGGATTCGACCACTCACTATACGAAAGTTCTATAATACCGGCACCTAACATCTTATCGACTTCATCACGAATCGCTTCTTGTACTTTAGGCGGAACTAAATAACACTTTTGTTTAATAGGTCGGTTCGGCCCGACATCTATTTCATGTTCAGTTAGAGAAGTGACACCAGGGTTAGCGATCGTTTCCGGGATTCTACCCCTTAAAAAAGTTTCCAATTGTTCGGTCTGTGAGGGCGTTAAATCAGGGAGCCCACTGTACACGGTCGGCGTATCGCTCTGTGATTCAAAATTATACCTCATCGCGGACTCTCTCGCAAAGTACCATTCGGTCGTCGCGAAGTCTAGTCCAATACCGAACTTACACAAAAAATCTATCCCCACGATACACGAGACTGCTAAATCCGGCAACAAACAAGTCAAAATCAGGCGACTCTGATTTTTCAATGTGAACGGGACATCCACCTCCTCCCGTACCTCCGCTAGTTGTCCGTTGGCCGTGCGAATCCGCGTAACATAATTTTTACGCGTCGGCATCCCTAACTGCCGTATTATTCGTATACTGTCGGCCCCAAGGATCGTTCGATTCGATTCTGAATCGACTAATGCTCTTAACGGTTTTCCGTGTATAAAGATCTCGAAATAACAAATTGACGGCAACCCTAAAGACTTTACGGGATTAAGCGCAGTATACGAGAGACTGGAGGCTTCCCGGCCTTCGGGTGCAACGGGGTCCCCCCTTAAGATTTCTGGAGTCGTTGGGGCCCGTTTTATCGACTCCCCTCCTCGTTTCCCGCACACGCTGGACACGTTTGTACGGTAACGCTCGGTTTACCACACCGATAACAATGAACGCGTTTTTTTTCTTCGCATTCTCTCGCGAAATGCCCGATTTTTCCGCAATTACAGCACTTGGTGTTCGAACCAGAACCGGGGTTGGAGGAATTGGCGGATTTGACCGCAGTTGAAGAGCTCGGTGGACTCGCAGCGGCAACTAAAGCGGTGGCGGGCGCGTTGGTTCTTCCCCGCGCTCGATTTTTCGCGCCATTCCCTATTTTCGGCGTCGTCTCTTCAAACCCCGCGGCTGCTAGAGCGATCGGGTTTCTATGGGTCTGCCGTGCAGCGAACTCCCTAAGCCTAATTACACGACAGCCAGAAATTTTATCTGGGTATACGCTAATCCCCGAGGACGCGAACCGCTTAGGCACTCGATACACACGACAACTACGCAATAGTTAGCCCAACCAAAAAAAAAAAAGAACAAAAACGTACATCAACCATACGTGGTCACCCAACACGATTCCCGAGCGAACGAATCTCAGAAGCAGCCAAATAACGGAAATTTTCCGTTCCGATATTATTCGATAGTTACACGAAAGCTCAATGTCCGAAACTTCACGAATTTCCCCTATTACTAATTTACCCGGTGGTAATTATTATAATTAATAGCCAACTTTGGCGACTCGCAACGAAACTGAAAAAATATAATTAGCACAAATATACAAAAGGAAACTTTCCAACATTCATAATAAATAACATTTTAATATTGATAAATGGCGAGACACATCATATAAACATTAAACATAATAAAATAAGCAAGATAAATGTGATCGGCGATGTCGAGCAAACACAATCAATTTCGATTCAAAAGATTATTATCTGTATTATTCATAGGCACGGGCACACCGATCTCAAAACATCAACACCACGAGTCGTATAAGGTGAATATTCTTTTCAAAAGAAAACTGCCACGTAGTCAGATAACAAAAGAAATGAAATACGAAAGCCAGCAATAATATTTCTCCTCAAACAATTCAAATAAATATTCCATATACTTGTTACTAAAGTACTTCAAGGGAATAATGCAATTTATCACACTACACGTCGTGAAAAATTATTCCGGCTGCGGTAACTACAAGAAAATGCTCGACATGCCGTCAATCATATAATCGTCGCTTCAAATAATCGTAGGAGCTGTTCTCCTTACAAACAAAAAATTCCTTTTCACACATAAATATAATAATGCTCAATATTATTTCAAAAGCTCCGTCGCTCTCGACCTCTTACTTCCCGTTTTCGTGGGCGCCCCACATTGTGCGCCAATATGTAACCGTAAATTTCTTTTAAAAATTATTTAATTAATAATTATTGATTCGGCGGGCGGTTCTCCGATGCCCACGGTACACCTTCGGCGCGTATTTTGAATATCGATCTCGCGATCCACAAAAATTCCCGGAATCGCAAATAAACGAAGTTGGGCGCCAGGTACGGCAGGCCGCACCATTCACGAAAAACGCAACATCAAAAGATAATCGCGCGACCGATAATTAACGCGACGGCAAAATTCCGCGGCTATTCAGTATACCCGAAATGGTAGAGGGGGAGGTTCGGGGGAGACGGGAGAAATCTTGAGAGTCGAGAACGAGCGGCCTTCACTTGGACACAGTACAATTGGACACGGTGCAAATGGACACGTTACAAATGGACACGAGATTGTGCACACGGTTCAATTGGACACAGTGCATTTGGACACAGTAATTTTGGATACAGTAGCTTTTGGACACATAAGAAAATACGCATCGTTTACTTGGACACCGCTCAATTGGACACTGTTCATTTGGACACCGTTCGTTTGGACACAGAAAGATGCGCACCGTTCATTTGGATACCGTTCGTTTGGACACCGTTATTTGCCCACCGTTCGTTTGGACACCGTTCATTTGCCCACCGTTCGTTTGGACACCGTTCATTTGCCCACTGTTCGTTTGGACACCGTTCATTTGCCCACCGTTCGTTTGGACACCGTTCATTTGCCCACCGTTAAAACAAAGATAACAATAATATATAAAAGAAACAATAATATAGAACAGTTCGTATAAATAATAGCCTTTGATGACAGTAATTATTTTACAGGCGAATAGGATATATTATTTCCGCAGAGATCGGCACGACCGTGCGCAACAGTATCAAATTACCGGGCGTCTTAAGCGCTTTAACTCGACTTTTCGGCCGCGAGGATTTCCGCCGCACGAAACTTAATTAGGCCGCGACAACTAAAGAAATCTCTCGAATACGCCAAATGAGCATTCGGTCGGTTAAAACAAAGATAACAATAATATATTAAAAGAAACAAGAGTATAGAATAGTTCGTATAAATAATAGCCTTTGATGACAGTAATTATTTTACAGGCGAATAGGATATATTATTTCCGCAGAGATCGGCACGACCGTGCGCAACAGTATCAAATTACCGGGCGTCTTACGCGCTTTAACTCGACTTTTCGGCCGCGAGGATTTCCGCCGCACGAAACTTAATTAGGCCGCGACAACTAAAGAAACCTCTCGAATACGCCGGTAACTACTTTACGCACGCTCGTGAATCCGCTTCGATATAATAGAAAATACTAGGTTGCACGAATCAAATCGGTCCGGCTCGCGGTAAGCCGATATACGTCTCAATAACAAGGACGGTGACCTTTGCGTTGAAATACCGAATATGCCGAGCGAGAGTCCTGCAGGAGACACGCTGGCGCGATAAATCGCTATCGCGCCACTTGTGGCGCTTTCGCGTTACGCAGGGCCGTCCTGCGGTCCTCGCGATCCTTGCTGTCAACATGGCCGTGTTGGTGAGTTCATCGCCCCGGAGTGTCCAAGATTTTCTTGTTCGGCTTAAAGGTGCGGGCTTACGGCTGCGCCCGATCGGCTCTCTTCCCTATTTGATTGAATAGGTTCCGGATTGAGAGTCCGCTCGTCGCTCCGTCCTTGGGACTCCCTCGCTTCGTGCGGGTGAAGTGGCCTCCCCTTTGGCCGGATTATTCCGGCCCTCCGCTCTCTTTTCCTGCCGTAAGAAATATACATTACCGGCAGCGATGTTTACTAGTCACTAAAAGTGTTTTTTAATAGTTAACAGTTACGACCTGACGTCTCCTGTTTCCTTGGTGTCCTGGATTCCCACTCTTGGCCGTCGCTCTTCTCTCTTCCTCTCCTTCCGCCGGATGGGATCCCGCCGTTCGACCTCGTGCCGACAACCAATTTGCGGGCTCATTTCGAGCTTACAGTTTCGATTTTTTCTAACCGAAAGTCAGATCCCGCTGATCTGACCATCGGGGCGCTCTCTCCCTAAATTAGGAAGACGCAGGCCCCCGAAAAACCGCCCCCGATCGGGCCATTCGGCCCTTGTGACGGACATCCCAAAAACGTCACGTCACAATATATATATATATATATGGCCATTCACGATATATGTAGAGTGAAAGTAAAGATATTTTCGTTATATAATTTATACCCAAGCTATCAATTAAGCCTAGTAAGATCTCAATCAGTCCAGCCGTTATTGAAATCTAATATAATATATAGAAGTTTGTGCTTTTATCATTAAAAAAACTATGAAAATATTATTATTAATGTACTTACGTTATTCTGTCCTTTCTTGTCCATTTCCTGTATTTTCTTATTTTTATTATCCGTCTTGTCTATTACTTTCATTTTTCTCATTACCAATTATCACTGATCTTGATCGATACTTTACTGTTCTTTGTTAGACGATTATTGAAATGGCGCAAGATACTATACTACCAGCAGAGAGAGCGGCCATCTCGGCGTTCTCTGTACGATAGCTTTTCGGTCCCGTACAGCAGCGCCTCTACGTCCATTTTACAGCCGCTTGGAATTACATAGATACGTCCACTTTCTATGGCATGGTATACCACCGTTTGGTGTGAGTCCGTGCTACGTCCATAATTGTAAATTCACTAATATGTCCCGCATATAAATGTATTATTAAAGTAAATCTCTATAAAACAATTCTAGAAAACAAAATAATTTTTTTAAGATAATTCTTATACGTATAAAATAACTTATTTTGTATAATATTTTTGTTATCTTCGTTAAATGTTACGTACAATAAAAAATATTTTTCCTTCTACGTAATGTATAACATATATCTGTATTAAAAATTATTTCCCCCTTTTTTATTACCTTTGCAATAAAAGTATTAAAAACGTAAGAAGCAATACAAGTATGTAAGATAAGTAACGATTAAATTGATTTCATTTCTAACGATATAAAGTGGTTAAATGGGAAGCGTTCAGTTTCTCACGCCGTAGATCAGAGTTCGGATCCCCGCAGTTTGTCGAGATTTCTTTTTTTATTTATTTAAATCTATCGTATGCTCATACGCATTTGAAAAATGCGATTATATAAAGGAAAAAAAATATTTAAAAATTATTTTATTCATATTTATAATGTTGTAAAAATAATAGTAAACAATATTAGAATGTTCTAACGTTAATATTATTAATAAAATATATATATATATATACATATATATATACACATACAATGAAATATATAATCAATATTTAAAATATAATCAACAATTTAAAAAACGGATTTGTTAATGAAAATAGATAATGAAAAATGAAAAAATAAAAATTCTGGCAATGTACGTATTAATATGAATAATTAATTTTATAAATTATATTAACATATTAATACATTTCTTATAAAATTTATTTTTAGATATTATATTACTTAAAAAATAACTGAATATCTGTCATCTGTTATAAGAATAATAACATTTTTCAAAACTATCTCTTCTATAAAATAGAGTCTAAAGTTTATACTTGCATACTATTTTTTTATAATCTGTATTATTTTTGTTAAAAGAAGTGAAAAACATTTCTATTTAATATAATATATGCTAAAACTTAAAAAATCACAAATATATATTATTTAATATATATATGTGTATATTTTAAAAAGAATATTTTTATTTGAAAAAGATGTACAGTATAAAATATTTAAAAATTTATGCAAATATAAAAGAATTTATGTGAACAGAAGCCTTAGCACAGGTAAGATTAATATAAATATTACGTATATAATACAAAATTTATAAGAAAAAAGATTAAAATATGTTTAATGTATATTTTTTGTATTATTTTTACCTTCACTTTTGTGTATACTAATTTATATAGATGTTTTGTACATACATACATGATTTCTAAAAAAGAAAGGAAAATGAAAGAGATATATTTGGAGATGCTAGGTTTAAAAAAAAATTATACTAGTATCCAAGTTCGTAAATAAAATCTTATTAATGTTATTATTTATTTATTTTTAAATTTTAATAAAAAATTTTAAAAATGAAAAAATTGGTAGTCATAAGAAATATTTTATTTGCAAAATCGGATACCAGTTTCATTTAAAATATATTAAAATATTTATTTGTAAAAAAATATATTTATTGTTATAAGTTTATATATTTTATTTTAAAATTAAGATTTTTAAATATTAATTTTAAGATAAAATGTAAAACTATCTTTTATTTTTCAATTTTTATTTCATTTCATTTTAAAGACATGTCTTCGTAACGAAAACATGACTTCTTCAAAATAAAGGTTGAAATAAAAATTGTTATTTTCGATCAAGCTGTCAATACATTTTGTAATAAAAAAATTATCTTTTTAAAAGTACCATAAAAATGTATCACAAAAAACTTGTACATAGAAATAATTTCATTTGAAAAAGATTATAATCAAAATCTTTTAAAGTAATTTCCTTTTTAAAAAAAAAATGATGTTAAAAAATAATCTATACTTGATAAAGTTTAATTTTAACATAGAACGCATTATTGATAGATTCCAAAATTTGTTAGCAATAAAGATTTATGTTTATATTTATTTTTGTTGGCATTAATAAGAATAAAATGTAAAGATCACAATCACAGTTGAACAATTGCATAAATCTGAAACTAGCAGATTTTATCACGGAGAGAAATCTATATAGATTTCTTTAATAGATCAATTATATATTATTATATTTCATAATTACACATATAAATATATATATATTAATTTATATTTATCACACAATCCTATATATATATTTTTATTATTATATATTATATATTTAACGGTATTCTCATATATTGTCTTGTTGTTTACATATATGTTATCCTTATCATTATTATAATTACATATTTACATTCTTTGTTCATTTAAATGTATTGTATAATATTTATATTTATTGTTTTTTATATAATTATATATATATATATATATAATATTATAGTTATTGAATACCGTGTGCCAACATATATATACAAATATTATACATTTTATATATATCATATTATTATGTGTGCGTATACTTTCTTAATTCATTACTATTATATACAGGGTATCCCATTTTAATCTCTTCAAGCAAATATCTCAAAAACCAAGCCCGGAAGAGAAAAATGTTTCAGACAAAAGTTGTTTGGTTTCGAGGGGGCCATAAGATGGTGACAATGATTTGACCTTGGAAAATCATTTGAAGGTCATATGAAGGTCAACTTTAAAATCTTAAATAGAACCCTCATTTTTTATTTAGTATTCTTGTAGCTGACATCGAGAGCTTTCTAAAACACTATAATAAAGTATTTTTTTATTAAGTACTTTTTGAGTTATTTTATATTTTAGTCTGACATATTTTGATATAAAAAATTAAATATCTCGTAAAATATTTAGTTTTTGATAATCTTACCGTAATATTTCTATGTACAGAATAATGAGACAAATCAATTAGTATAAAAAAAATTGTTTTCAAGAAAATTATTTACAATGTATTTTTTTAAACAATTATTTTTTTTTTTTGGCACTTACGATTTATGTAATTGTTTCAACTGTGATTGTGATCTTCTAGGAAATTGAAAAATTCATACTTCTTTGTCTCATTACCAGAAAATAATATTCACTGCACAGAGCAATATGATTTTTGATAATAAATCCAATATCATGATGCAGTGACGCAGTAAATATTTATCTTATACAATAACAAAATAATAAAATGATAAAATAATGCTTACTGCGTTCTATGTTGTTTTATTTATTGTTACCTTTTTAATTTGCATTTTTAGCTTACTTTTTTGTTTACTTTCTTTTATAAAAATATTTATTATTATTTATCATTTGTACCTTTTTCTTCCTGCTTCATTTTTTTCGCTCCATATTTTTTCTTATATAATGGTGCTCAAGACCTATTTTGACGTACTTTTTACTTGCTTAAAAAGCTTTTAACTTTTTTGGAAGAAGTATTACCTATTTTTGCAGCACGGTTATTATATCTCGTTGAAATGACAATCGGATCATTCTTGCGGTTGGATTGGGATTAAATCCTCCACGTTGTCTCAGTTTGGAAAATAAATGTTCTACTGAATCTTGATTACATAATCCTGTCGCAAGTTCAAATCCTTCATATTGACTTGAAAGTTTTTTGAAAGTTTCAAGAATAGCTCTTACTGTTATGATAAAGCCTCTAAAACAAGGAATTTGACTTATGCTTTCTGCTGATTTAGACCATCTTGAACATTATTTGATAAAATTTGTTAATAGATTTTCAATATCTGGATTTTTGAAGGATAATGGTCATTTACCACCAAATGAAATCTTTAGACTGTAACTGTTGCACGCATCAATAACATTATTTAAGGGGATCCTAAAGCTACGGCCGAACTCCGACGGGTTTGCGCCCTCATCTGAGAGGAATTAAAATTGTCAATAATTGTCGATAATTTTAGTTCTGGCATTACCGACAGCGTTATGCAGAAAAATAACTACAAAAGAGTAAATAAAAATTGTGTTCAATATGTTGAAAAGACATCATATATTTCTACTGTTCTATCACTTCGCACGCGTATCAAAGAGTATCGGAGTGCATAGAAAACAGTATATCATATGTGTGTCTGCCTTCATCATATGTTGAACACAATTCATGTGTGAGCATATTGCGTTTATAAATTTCTACTACATATGTATAAATATTTATTTATACGACCAAAAATATACATACTTATAATGTTTATATAAATAATACATTGTTATTACATCATCGTCATTATATTGATTGAAAAAAAAGAACTATTAGATAGATTGTAATTGAGTATAGAAAGTTACATTATAATATTCAGTTATATATGTATTATGCACATACATCTATATACGTCATATATATTTCTTATATTTATACAATACATACATGTATGCATACATACATACATAATACGTATATATACAAGGTATTTTATTTGATACAGTGGATTATCATAAAAATAAAACATTTTCTGGAAAAATGTTAATATAAAAATTGTATTATATTATAAGATTTCGAAAGGAGATAATATATCATGAAAATTGCTCTTGCGTAGCGTTTTTCAATTATATTTAAACTTAGTTTTTTTTAGTAAAACTATTTTTATTATATAAATCGAACTCTCGCAACATTCAACATGAAAAGTAATAGGATGGCTAAAAAATGAAAACTTTACAAAATATTTTAAAATTGATTTAATTTTATATAAACTATGAAATATCTCATAAAATATTCATTTTTTGATAATTTCATCTCAATACTTATGGTATAAAGAAAACATATAAAGAATACAATGGTATAAAGAAAACAAACAGTTATATTAAAAAAAAAAATATGTAGCTGCTAGTATACTTTTTTTAACAACTATGTGTTTTTTTGCACTAATTTATTTCTCTCATTATTTTGTGCATAAGTAGATGTAAGATTATCGAAAAAAATGAATATTTTATAAGATATATTTCATAATTTATAAAATTATATCAAAATTATAAAATATCTCGTAACGTTTCTATTTTTTAGCCAGTTTATAACTATTTATGTTGAATATTGCGAGGATTTGATTTACATAATAAAGGTAGGTTCATAAAAAGAACTAGATTGACCTCTAAATATCTTTGAAAAACACCGAACAAAACGATATTTCCCCCCTTCCAAACCTTTTACAACTTTTATATAGAACATTTTTCCTGAAAATGTTTTATTTATTATTTTTCTGATAAAATTTATTTTTATGATAATCCACTGTATCAAATAAAATACGTATATATATATATAGACGTATTATTTATGTTTGCATACGTGTATATAAATATAAGAAATGTATATGACGCATGCAGATATGTGTGCATAATACCTATATATTCTCGATATTATAATGTAGCTTTATATAAGTTACAATCTAATTCAGTTTATTTTTTCCAATGGATATAATCGAAAAATAAAAATGTATTATTTCAAAATTATGTGCGTGTATGTACACACACAGAATATACATTATATGTATAATATATATATATAATATATATTTTTTTTTATCGTATAGGTAAATGTTTATGTATTGTAATAAAGATTTACAATACATTGTTTGTCTCGATTGTAACAGAGTAATGTATTTTTACAATATTCTAAATATTTAAAACATAGAATGGACCCCTTCCCGTCCATTCTCGTGAGAACGCAACCAATATGTTTTTCGTCTCTCCGATTATAATTTGCAATCGAGATTGATGCCGCTTTTTCTGGTCAGTTGTAAAATATAGATTTTTCAAGTCTATATTTGTAGCATAGATTTTTTTTAATAAAAAATTATTTTTTATTATTTTGGAAAAGGCGAGAGTTTATTGCTTTCTAGAATTGTATAGAAATGTTCTCTAATGCATTTTACATTTTTGGAGTATTTTTCCACGCAAGGATTGCCTCCTAAGGCTATAGTCGTGGCGAAGGCGGCAGCAAAAATTCCACAACATATACCATCAGGTTGTGTTTGAACCTTTTCAAAAATTATGTCACTCGAGCTTATTGTTGGATAACGAAGATGTATATAATTTTTTTCTTTAGCGACCAATTTATCGTATGTACAGCCAGGTAAACTATCGTACACGCGAAGTTTGGTGCCCTCAATGAAAATACATCTCCAATGATTACTGCAATTCCCTCCAATTATTTGTAAGCTATTATCACTACGACTAGCTTTAATCATGTGAGGATATTCTAAATAAAGCACACTTTGCGTTTCGAAATGAGAAGTTTCTCTTATGATACGCAAAAATAGATCCAACGATTCATCGTTTAATTGGCTTGTCATACGCAAGACATTATCCTTTACCAAATAAAGATGAGCAATTGTGTTTAACAGTTTTTAATTTCTTTTTATATCGTCTTCAGATATATCTCGCTCGTTACTAGAATAACTTGTGATAATGCTATCATCATCTTCTTCTTTATTCAGAGCAATATCAGCAGTATCAGTAATTTTTGTTTCTATTAACGAAACGTTCGGTTTGAATTGTTTGCTCTCTTGTATGCCATTTTCGCTTTCTACTATATTTCGTTTCTTTGTTCGACTCATTGTCACTATTTTTTTTGCTGCTTCTTCTTTAGCTTCTATAATATATCTTGGATCTCTGATTGGCATATGCCTATTATGACGACTATCCAAGATTTCTGGAAGCATGCATTCGTTATAGAAACGTGTTAAGTAAGGTAGCATTTGATTTCTCCAAAAGATATTGTCTGCATCAATGCGCAATATTTTCATGCTTTGTGGAGTCCAAACAGCAAAAATACAATATTCTCGCCGTGTTATGTTCAACTGACCTTGAACTTGATAAAAATATCGATGATTTCTATTCATTTTGTGTGGATCTTTTTTATCAAAGATACCTTTCAAAGAAGGTAATGTTTCTACAGCTGTTTCTGCTGTCAAATGCTCAGCTGATAGAGGACATTTTATTTCCACTAGACCATTTTCGTCAATAATTCCGTCAGGAGAAGCACTCAAGCACGGATTTTCAGTATCAATAAATAATTCGCAACGTTTTATTTCTTTATTTAATTTTTCAGCCAATTAGTCTCTTGCTACTTTTTCGTTTTCGCGACCATATTTTAGGGCTGCGGTATCAATAAACGAAGGATATAAAATGGCTTTTAATGTTGCTGCGCAAGACGTTGTCGGTCTCATGCGACATACAGTTCCAAAATTGGATGCGGTCAACATTTCTCGTCTCAATGATAACCATAATTCCGAGTCACTTTGGTTCCTCGTATCGAATTCAATTTTCTTCCAGTTTCTCGCATTTTCGGACAACTTTTCTAAATGATTTTGCCGAAGTTGCTCAAATACATCAGATAGAAGATCTGGTTTTTGAGACTGCGGACCATAATAACAATCTGTTCCTGTCTCTCGTTTGAAATTTGTTTGCCTTCCTTGCACTTCTCGAGATTCTCTGGTTTTCGCAATTTTTTTTGTCGATTCTTTTCTACATTCTCAACAATAGGTGGAACAGTTTTATCCATGCTCTTATGTAATTCTGTAAGTACTTGTTGCGTATTAAATTGCACAGCTGCTGCCGCAACTCTGGCATTGTAAGAGCCTCGCTTACCAAAATGAATGCGCTTTCCACCAATTTCTTTGCAGATTATCGAATTAAATGATTCTGCAGGATTATTAGTTAAATTCAGCAGATATGTGATAGCGCTTTCTATTTTTTGATACAGGCCATGTATTTTCAACAATGGAACATAATTTTTGTTCGTTTTATTATCCTTCTCTTCGCATATACCGCGTGCTTCGCATCGCTTATGTTCGCCAAAAACATGGCTAGGAATGTTCAATATGTATATCTTTCTGCAATTCCATAGCCTTACAATGTTGAAGTGTTTGTTGATCTTTTCTTCGTAGCTCGGCTGCTGTTTCTACTTCTTTTCTGATGTTTTTCATGTTTTTCACAACATTTCGCAATTCTGTAAAGCCACGCTGCCTCTGCGTTTTTGACTGAGTCATCTCTGCCACAGCTTTGAGCTTTTTACATAAATTGCGAAGTAAATGATTTGTGCATTCTACTTTTTTTACTGTGACCATCTGTTCACTATATGGTCTGTTATCAATAATGGTCTGATAAACGTTACTGTCACCGTCGGCAATAACTGTTTTATAAATCAGCCCATGCATTTCGAGGCTATAATTAAAACCTTCCGCGATGGCATCGCTCTCCATCCTTGTGGAGCTTTCGTTACGATTAAAATTTTTATAGCATTTGTGAGCTTTTGATTCGATACCTTTTCGTTCTGCCATATCACATACTGCACAAAATTTATTGCGGACACCAACAAAGAGAATCTTTTTCGTACGGTAACCAATTATGGCTCCAATACCGGAAGGAGAATTGTAGGCATTGCCATACGATCTCTTCATCCAACTACAATCCGCTACAACTGTTATATACGGAATACCGTTTATAACTTCGTTTCTTTCAAGAGCGAGTTGTTTTTCAACTTCGCCAGCCTTTTTCATACTTTCTATTGCTGTTTTTTGAAAAGCATCGACTAACTTTTCTCTATTTTCTATGTACCTTGGCTCGGTCATACAAGGAATATTGATGGCTGTACACTGCTCATTCAGCTTGTAACGCGGTCACCTCGCTCGACGCTCGGATCGGCTCGTCGGTGTCAGGGTTCGAGAGGAGGGGAGACTCAAGCTTACGAAACACAATAGAAGTAGAAAAGATAGTTTATTTAAATAAAGATATGTACAAAGTAGCGTGCAGGGCCAGGCGATGTTGGTCAGCGTGCGGTCGGCAGAAAGCTGCTGTCAGGCGCGGGTGTGCAAAGCGGTACGCGACGAGAAACGCAAGGCGGTACGCGGCGAGAAACGCAAAGCGGTACGCGGCGAGAAACGCGGCTTAATCGCGATGGTGCGGCTTTATTTACAGACGAGCTTAAGATTACGGCACGGTTATAACTAGCAGGCTCTTAGGTCTAGCAGGCTTATTTCTAGCGGACTTATTATTAGCAGGCTTTTACTACGACGCGGTTAGAACTAGCGGACTTATGGCTAACGGTCTTAAGGCTACGACGCGATATCTACAGGCGGCTTATTACTACGGTTAGGCTAGGTAGGTGGGTATTGCCGACAGGCCCGAGTGTCACGTCGGGTCCGGCCTTGGCAACGGAGACCGGCGAAACCCGGTAGGGCTGAGCGAAACCTCAGCCCGGGTAGGTGCTAGGAGCCGGCGAAACCCGACAGGGCTAAGAGAAACCTTAGCCCGAGGAGCGGTGACAGGAGCCGGCGAAACCCGACAGGGCTAAGAGAAACCTTAGCCCGAGGAGCGGTGACAGGAGCCGGCGAAACCCGACAGGGCTAAGAGAAACCTTAGCCCGAGGAGGTAGTAGGCACTGGTCAGGTCGGTGTCGGGAGCTGGATGTCGGGATAGGATCTGGTCCTGATGCCTCGGCCGGCCGGGCTTATATACCCGGCCGGGGCCTCCCACTATACCGTCGGCCGGGAGTGGGGTCGATTCCGCGTGGGGAACCGTGAGAGAGATACGGCGTGTCGAGAGCGAGAGCGCATGCCCGGCGAGATAGCGCGCCTAGTGTGAGTGGGATGGTGCGTGTGGCATGCGTGCGAGCGAGAGAGCGTGCGCGGTGGTTGTGCGAGCGGGATAGGTAGAGTAGGGTAGAGTAAGCGAGGCAGATATGTTATTGTATGTACATATGTATATTTCGCCGTAGTAACGGCCCTGCCGTTACAAGCTGAGCATAACCAATTCTTACTGTAACAGTTCCTGTTACAGCAGCTATATTAATGTCCATTATTTTCTGCTCTTCGGGTTCCGACCAGAAGTCGGCTTCAGTATGGCATATTTGGCACTTGAAGTACATACGCGTTTTTAACCCTTTGTCAGAAGTGTGGGTGAGTTTCCAATCTTCAAATCGGCACTCTATTCCTCGCATGTGGTTATTAAATGTTCTGTGGATTTCTTTCCACATATGAGAAAGATCGACAATGCGACGGCCTTGAGGCATGCTTTCCTGGATACGATTTGTATCCAGAGGGCCATTACCGATAACAAAATAATTGTCATCTTCGCAAAATTCGACATTTTGACTACACGTACCTGTATTTGAATTTAACTCCAGGCATTGCATCGTGGGTACTAACGATTGGATATTAACTTTCGAATCCATCGTATCGGATAATAATTCCACCGATTTCTGATAACCGATGGATTCGTTGTTAGTATTCTTAGGCGTGCTATTCCTGGAGTCATTTTCCTCTTGTCTCTCCAGCTTCAGCATCTGTCGCCTGCAAAAAAAAATAATGTTAAAATATTGTTAAAAAAATAAGATGGGTCAGTTATTATATCATTATATATAATCAAGAAAAAAGTAAAATTTCTAAAAAATAAATGCGGTCTCTTGTTTATAAATCTATATCTAATTGAAAACTATATTATATTATACAATAGATAATGTTTTACAACATAAATGTCTTATTTTTTATAATAACCAGAGGACACATATACCATATAAACCGTATCTGGTGTGAAGAACAACCAGTTCACGAATAGATGCTTTCTGGTATAAAATATCTTTTTTAAAAAACCAGAACGCACATGCAAATCATTCTGGGAGAAGATATTTTTTATAAGCAATTAGCAGACGAATATATCGTCTCTGGTATAAAATATTTTTTTCTGCTACTACTTTATAACTATTATTACTACTAACTACTATTTATTACTACTATTTCTACTACTAACTACTATATGTGCAAGAGATTGCTTTATTTTTCAGAAATTACTATTTTTTCGGAATTATTATATATATATATATATATGTATATACATATTAATATAATATCATATAAATTATAGCTGCATCAGTATCTTTGCTTATATGTATAGCATATACATTATACAAAAATAACCTTAAAAAAAATACGTTGAATATTTACCTGTCAGTCCTGCTTCTTATTCTCTCTTCAATAAGAGTTAAAATTATCTGGACAGTGCATTTGCGAAACCGAAACCGTTTTACAAATTCTACATTATCATATTCGTTAAATAAATCTGGACGCGGACGAACTGTATATCATTTGCGAATCATCACTATTATTTCTTTATCAGATTCTTCATCATAATTTTCGTCACCATACAGAAGTTGATTTTCGCACAAACCCGGTTCCATTTTTGGTATCGTGATACTTAAATTCTTTATCGTAAATAATTAATATATTAAATCGATAAAATTTCGGATAATCTAACCAACGCATCTCCCACTGTATGTGCTTTCTATCCCCATCACATACTTATCTGTCAGATAAGTGGTTTACACGGTATCGAGAGTGCCGTGTAATTTATCTTTTGGTACTGGTCATTTACCAGGAAGATGAATTTTACCGAAAAGTAGAACAACGCAAATCAGATTTTTAACCATTAGATAAATTACCTTATAGTTTATCTGAAGATGAAACAACCGACCCTAAATATTGTAAAACGTTTGAGACTTTGATTAAACGTTCAACAGACACACGACGGCATATTTGTGTATTATGTGAGAAATTGTGTTATAAAAAAAATGTTTCTAAAGTCAATAATATTCAAACACAAATAAACATTTAAATTTGGAGAGATTTAATGATACATATAACAACAAAAAATTAATGCGGAATACATTTGTAATTACTGTGTAGGCAAATTTTGTAAAGGGCTAATGCCTACGTATTGCATTTTGAATAATCTCTTCACAGCTGAAGTGCCCGAAATAATATCATCTCTTAACACATTTGACTTATCTCTTAACACATGTTCTACTATTCACTCAGTAAACAATAATCACGAATTAAATATTTTAATTAGAAATATCTCGACAAAATCAAAGATTATGTAGGAAGAGATAGTTGATATTAAAAAATTATTTGGCGCTTTAACAAGGTTAAAGCGCAGCAATACTTTATATTCTCATATTATATTGCCAAATAATCACAATGATTTATGTTTCGCAAAATTAAAAAATTCAGAATTCCAAATAAAAGAGATACAAAATAATATAGAAGCGATATTGGATGACGAGCCTGAATTATTAAATGATCCGATAAAAGAAATCAAAAATGATATAAAAGTTACATTAGAGTATTAGAGAATCAATAGAAAGCAATGCTAACTCAAATTTCGGATGAGAGTGATGGCTATTATGAACAATATATTATTTATGCCTTATATGAAACGAAAGCAAATAAAACTGCGACAACCTTATATCAAATGTTAAAAATTCAGGACTTGCCTTTGGATAATCGTGAACAATATTTAGATTTAATATGTTTTCCAGATGTTACGCCCTGCCGACTCCACGATTCCTTCCTTCCGCGAAATTGCGGCAAGGATCGTCGATTGACAATAAAAATAAGTCTTTCGGTAAATAGAACATCTTGCACCACATAACGTTTTAAACTTTAAACATTTCATCATTTATCAGTAAATATATCTATGAGTAACCACGAGAAAAACAAAAAGAAATTAAGCCGATCAATAGATATTCCATATATAGACTTTCCAGTGAAAGAACAAATAAACAGCGAAAAGACGATGAAAACATCTTACGAAATATCTAACAAAATAACCGCATCATCATCGATAGAAATCATAGACCTTTGCTATTCACCTCAAAATCACGTGTGCAAAGGTCCATCGGAAAATGTTCACCTTCGACCAATCGACGAACTATAAAAAGGGAGCCCGCGAGACTCCGCTCTCTCAGTTTTTTATCAGAGTCATCCGGTTAACGAATCAGTCCGGCCCGTCTTGTTCAACAGCATCTCTCTCGACCACGAACGACGATCTACGAGTTAAGCTGCCCGCCCGTCCTCTACTTAAAAAGAGTAAGTCGCTACCAAGCAATTTTCCCTTACGCAAATTCCAACCAGGAATCATCACTTATAATTTTCCATAGTGAAAAAGATCGTCTTGCGTATTTCAATCAAGCGACTTTGTTCGCGAACCAAGTACGTGCATCGAGTTTATCGCAGGACTCGGAGGGCGTTGGCGCAAGCTGACTCAAAAACGATTAGGATAGCTAACCAATATATCGCTAGAATCAACAACAATTTAATCAAAGTAAATGGAATTGTTAGAATAATTAATAGAATTAACAACCACGATTACGATTACATACACACCTACAGACATTCTAGCGACCTCGTTACTCCAAGTTCTCCTCCCTATTTTTCCCCCTCCTACTCCCCTGAATATTCTTCCTTGCCTTCTCCAAATCTACCCCCCTCCCCGCGATCATTCTCTTCACTTTCAACAGTGATCCTTGATAATTCTCTCCCTCCCTCTCCTGAATTGGATTACATAGTCAAAGCAATCCAAGAATTTATCGATAAGCTTCCTGACTTGGAAGCAGCATCGTCCTACCAGGATTAACACAATTTAAGGATCTCTATATCTCCTTCGTTTAATAACCCATTTTCTCACTGACCTACTTTTACACTATATTTTTATTTTTTTTTGAAAAATAATAGAAGATATTGTATTTACCAGTCAGAATTCTAATCTTAACGATAGAGCCTTTTCCAACTCAGTCTGGCTGACGTCCCCTGAACTATTGTAATACCCGCGGAGCGATAAGCTCAACCACACACAGACACTCTCACTCACACGATAAATGTTATCACTTTCTACAAATATATATATCATGTATTCGAACCTTTTATTTTTCTAATGAATAAAATTATATTTTATTTAATTAATTAAACAATTCTTAACCTCTCTCTCGTTCCCAGTACGAAGATCGCACTAGGTCCCATTCCGCGTAAAAGGGATTAAATTCCCTGACCGAAAAGGGACCACCGAGCGAACGTCTGAATAAATAGCGTAATAGCGACCCGAACGGTCGTTTACCTGGCTTTCAGACTTAAGAGTTCGTTTGACCCGACTCTTACGCCGCAAAGCGTCTGATTTCGGGATAACTAAGATAGTTGTTAAACCCTTCCATCGACTCATCCTTTTTCGAGTCTGGACGTAACACAGATTTATATCCTTTTGGTATATTAACGGACAACATGAGAATAGGCAAGTCAAACTTTTTGATCATGAATTTGTTAAATGTCGTTTGACATCTAAACATCTACAGTACAGACTAAATCAACAATATTTATTTTATTTATTGAACAATGCAAATATTTGTCAATTAAGTCGTGGAATTTATCATAAAATGAACGTAATTAATCCGCCAGTTCGTTATACGGCTACAGAATATTTAGAAGCAATGTCGGAAGAATTGTTGGAATCTAATTTGAATATAATATTTGTCACACTTCAGAATACAGAGCAATATTGGCGTAAACCGAGAAGCGATTTAAATTGTATGACGCAGCATTATGGACCTGCGATATGGTTTTTAACATTAAGTCCGAGTGAGTGGTTATGAGAAGATTTAGGTGAATATATTCGTGAGTTAAATGGATGGCATGATACTTCCTTATGCATTAGCGTAATTGTGGCTAGAGATCCAGTATCAACATCCAAGTTTCTTGATAATAAGATTCGGGCAATAATCATTATCCACATAGACCCAACAAACTAAAAAATATGTCCATGACTAGAAAATATATCTATGAGACAATGGTACAATACCTCGAAAATCAAACCGAAAAATGAGGATATTGAATATTATAAAATAGATAATGGTTATTATCTTAAACGGCAACAGCGTGGATATCTTATTAATCATTATAGATATGATGTTAATACACAGCCAGAAAATTATTTCTTTTGATTATTACTTATGTTTCAACCATAGCGAAAATTAGAGGATCTTAGAAATGAATGCGATACTTATGCCGAATCGTTTCATAAAGTAAAATTGCATCTTGTAGAAGTATTGCAATATCAGGAAAGAATAGAAGAATTGCAAAAAGCACTTGAAACTGCAAAAGAGTTAGTTCAGTAATGCTTAGATGACGATTTACAAAAACAGCAGTCTCAGAATGATCTTGAAAATCCGATAGGTGTTCAAAATATAGAGGTTGTGTAATAATAACATTATTGTGTACGTTTGATAAGGAATTATTGACATAATAATTCAACGCGCGTCTTCAAAGTCATTGACTTAAAAGTTATTTAATTGCTTATTGAGAAGCAAATAATGTAATACGAAAGTTAATTACGCTAGTCATTTCGTTCTTGTGTACAGCGTACTATTTAAGTAAGAACAATTTATTTAATTAAAATGGAAAGATTAACTTTGGAAGATAAAATTAATATTGTTGTGTCCGCGGATCGGAATCGAGATAAATCGAATCACGCAAGACACAACCAGCACTCACACTTTGCGTCGTATTCACGGAAATAAAGAACAGAGAATATCGTTAATAATCTTAAACACGTCCGCGCGGATTCACATCTGTTACCAGATCAAGATGGCGACTCAAAACACACACAAGATGACCGCCGTTGTTTAACCACAAATTCCCTGGCAACGCGTTTAGAGACGATCTCTCGGAGACGGGTATAATCCAGTGATGCAACAATATGATTTTTATTTATGGTGAATCTCGAAGAAACATTTATGGAGCACAAAATTTATACGCATTACGATATCCTCAGAGAAATATTCCATTACGTTGTTCATTTTATCGTGTTGTGAAACAATTTTCAAAAAATGAAGATGTTCGTGAAAAAGAAAGAAAACGATCAAGGACTGCAATGTCACTAGCGAAAATAATGAAACTATCGTATTAGCAGCAATAGCCAGGAATCTACAAATATTGTATCTTGTCGTAGTATTTCTTGCAATACTGGAATATCTCGAAGAAGTGTTTTGCGAATACTTAAACGTAATAAATTCCACCCGTATCACATCTCATTACATCAACAGCTAAGTACTGATTTTCAAAATCGAGTGACGTTTTGTCGTTGGGCGCAACGAAAAATAGAAAGAAGTAACAATTTTTTCCTTTCTGTCTTATTTTCTGATGAATCAACTTTCACAAATTGTGGAGAAGTCAATCAACATAACATGCATTACTGGGCTGTGGATAATCCAAGATGGTTACGAGAAGTTGAACATCACCGGCCATGAAGTATTAACGTATGGTACGGAATTATTGGTGATACATTAAATGGACCTTACTTCTTTGAATGGACAAAAGTATAGAGATTTTTTAGATCAAGAACTACAATTACTACTCGATGAACTACCTTACGAACTAAGAATGCGTATGTGGTTTCAGCAAGATGGTAGTACAGCGCACTTTTCACGTCAAGCTCGAAAAATATTAGATAGAGATTATAATAATAGGTGGATAGGACGAGGAGGAACGGTTCAGTGGCCTGCCCGTTCACCAGATTTAACATATTCAGATTTTTTTTTGTGGGAGTTTCTTAAAGGAATCGTATATCAAGATGTACCACAACTACGCCATAAAATATGAAAGAATGTATTAAAAATGCTTGTCGCGATATTGATAGGATGACTTTGTTGAACGTTCATCAATCTCTCATTAAATATATTCAAAAGTGTATTGACGTTGATGGTCATCATTTTGAGCATTTAATAAAATAAAATTTATTTCTTACAATTAATTGTATTATTTTCTTTAAACTATTTTTTGATGTCTCTCATTTTTTGAGCTTAAGATATTAAGGTAACATTATTGCAAAATAAATAATTTTATGAAATATTTCATAGTTTATGTAAAATTACATCCAAGTAAAGTAATGAAATACAATATAAAATATCTCGTAAACTATCAAACTTTTAGCCATCATACCTTTATAACTTTTTATGTAGAATATTGCAGGGAATCGATTTATGTAAAAAAATTGAGTTGTTTCTATTTTAAGAAATAAGATTGAGATTGAAATCTCCGAAGCGCTTCCACCCAAGGTCAAACTAATGGCACCATCTTATGAGCCCCTTAGAACCGAACAACTTTTGTGTGAAATATTTCTTTCTATCTTGCTTTATTTTTTAGATATTTAGGTGTCTCAATATAAATGCCCCACCCTATATACAGGATGTAACATTGCGCCCGTCTCAGCAATTTTTTGAGGAAACAAAGCATTTCCGTGAAAAATGTTTCATGCAAAAGTTGTAGAGTTTTAAGTGGCGTACTACATAATAATATTAGTATGATCTCGAATGGCATCGTCAAGGTCATATAAAAATCACTTTGAATTTTTTTAATGGAACCCCCTATTTTTCATTACATATTCTTATGGCTTACCTCGAGAGCTTTTCAAAACGCTATAAAGTATTGTTTTATTAGTACTCTTTGAGTTATTTTATATTTTATTCTGACATATTTTGATATAAAAAATTAAATATTTCGTAAAACATTTAGTTTTCGATGATCTTACCGTAATATTTTTATATGCAGAATAATGAAACAAATCAATTAGTATAAAAGAATAATTGTTTCTAAGAAAATTATATACAATGTATTTCTTTAAACAATTTGTTTTTTTTTCTTTAAATATATATATATTTTTTTTTTTGCACTAATTGATTTGTCTCATTATTCTGTACATAAGATTATCGAAATGTTTTACGAGATATTTAATTTTTTGTATCAAAATATGTCAAATAAAATATATAATAACTCAAAAAGTACTTAATTAAAAAATACTTTATCATAGTGTTTTAGAAAGCTCTCGAGGTAAGCTATAAGAATGAAAAATAGGAGGTTCCATTTAAAAAATTCAAAGTGATTTTTATATGACCTTTATATATGGTGCTAATCAAGATCATACTAATATTATTATATAGTACGCCACTTAGAGCTCTACAACTTTTGCATGAAACATTTTTCACGAAAATGCGTTGTTTCCTCAAAAAATTGCTGATACGGGCCCTCTGTTACACCCTGTATATAATATATTTTTTTTAATTATGTATGTAAATGATAATATATGTAGATAATATATAGGGGAAAGTTGGGTAAAACCAGGTAGGCGGATCAAATCGGGTGACTCTGTTTTTTTCGTAATAAATGCTGTTATCTATGTCTAACTTATATTATTAGTTATAAATTGGCGCTATCATTATTTTAAAACAAATTGTGCTCCTGTGCACACGATATTTCTTTTTCAATAGAAATTCAAAGTTTTTGGCCCACAAAAGATCGTTATCGCAAGAATCGAGTCGTCGTGCACTTTTTCTGTTTAGAGCATCTGTTTCTGTTGCGGTAAGTGCAACATAGTATTCCGTACATATTAGAGTATAGTATACCATATTAGTTTTGATAGGCACTTTGTATGCGGGAATACCGCCGTATTTGTTACTTTCCTTGTATTGGGGCAAAACCGGGTATATACTTAGATATTTGATATAATGAAAAGAGGGAGACCTGTTATCCTGACTTTGTGTCCCTACAAAAAGTAGTCAAAAACTAAAACTAACGTTCAGAAAAAGAAACCACTAAAAAAAGCTTTTTGAAATCCCTGAAGTTAAAAAGTTAAATAAAAAAGTCCTGCAGCAATGTCGAACAAGAGGATATCTTTATTTGTGTTTCTTGTCAATATAATAATCTTTATATTCTTTTGATTAAAATAAATCTAGATTTTGTACTTACACGGTGTTTTGCGTATTTTCAAATGGGTACCCGGTATGACTACTGGTAGGACAAAACCGGATACTTTGACTTCTCCACAAAATCTTGTTATTCTTAGTAACCAAATATTTTTTTCAGCAACTAGCCTTATTTTCTTATAGTTTAAGGTTCATTAAAAACTAGTAACGATCGGTAAAATTTTTTTACTCTCAGATTTTTTGTAGGAAGACAAATCTAATAAGGTACCCGGTTTTACCCTATTTTCCCATATAATTGAAATTTTAGTAGATTTATAAATTATTATATATATGTTCTTGATACATGCCTTTTGTATAAAACTTAATAAAATTTTATATAAAATGTAAATATTTAATATAATAATACTTTTATTATATGAATGATGCAAATAATTTTCACTTAATATGAGATATTGTACAATAAATTTGTACAATAAATATGAGATATTGTACAATAAATTTGGGACAATGTTTTAATGCGACCCGGACACGACAAGTTTTTATATTGGGTATGTATATGTATATATATATATATTTATTTATTTATTTATTTGCGATATATATATATATATGTTTGTAAAAAATATATATATATATATATATATATATATATATATATATATGTATATATACATATTTGTAATATATACATATATATAATTACATATATCTATGTCAAAATATTTTAGAATTAAATATCTAATAAATTTTCTAAATTTGTTCCTCACTTCTATATTTTTATAAAATAAATTTATATCTTTAATAAACTTTTCTAGTAAATGAAACTCTAAAAAATTTTCTTTTTAAAAAAAGGTAAAAAAAGGCGCCAAGTACATGCATTAATTGTGAAAAATTGGTATAAATATTTATTTAAAAAATTATGTATATATATATATATATGTATATATATATGTATTTATATATATATTTATGTATATTATATGTATATATATATATATATATATATATATATATATATATATATATAACAAATATTTCAAATTAAATATCTAATCAATCTCCTAAATTTGTTTCTCTTTCTCCTTTATTTGTATTAAATAAATTGATATCTTCAATAAACTTGTCTAGTATATAAAATTACATTTAATCTTAATATTTGATAAATGTTTTTTGCATCATACATAAATATTCTGTTTAGAAATTCAATATTAAATTTATTTTGCATATTTATGTTCAATTATATTATAGACAGATTGTTTCTAATATAATTTTATCAATTCCATTTAATATGCATAAAATGCATAAAAATTTAATTTTTCAGTGAATGTTACATACAGTCTTTATAATTTTTAATCTTCTTAAAAATTTGTTTTTTTTTTAAGTTGTTGAAAAGCTTACTATTTAAATTTATATTGCGGCCAAAGAGCCTGATGTCTGAGCGCACCGCAATTACTTTTCAAGGATTATAAATATGTTTTCTCGCGAATGCTATACATGGGCACAATCAGTACCGCCATTATGTTGCGAGATGGCTCTGCGGCGAACTTTTTCCGCAGTCAAAATTCTGCCACGGAAGGCATATAAGGCGATTAAACGCTCAAAATAATAACTTTTCTGTTGAAAATACGTGGTTTATGTGAATCATAAGGTCGTTATAGTTTTGATGTGTATAGAAATAAATAAATATATATGTATTGTCCGTTGTTAGTTGCCAACTGTATATTTTAAAGACTTGATTTTTGATGAACAAATAGTCGGTAAATTATTCTTGTTCAAAATAAATTTATATAGAAACGATAAATGATAAAGATTATTTTTAAAAATTGTTCTATTTGTATTGATGCGTTTGTGTTGAACACAGGACACATAATTATTGAGAATTTATTTAATTTATGTAAAATAAATATATAAAATAAAGATTCTCACGAAAAACAAACAAAGGAAATCGGGCTAATTAAGAGCCAAGCGCGGTTACATTTCCGAAAATATTCTAACTAATAATTATTTATTGTGGTAAATTTTGAACGTTTCGGTCCCCTGGATCGGACCATCATCTTCAGTGAGTGCTGTACAAATAGACAAAAAAAAACATGTGGATCAAATAGTATCTGAACAAAAAAAAGACATACGGCGGTTACATACGTATTAATTAAAGTATGCGCATACTTGAGTCATGGCTCACAGTATCGATGGGAAAACGAGAAGAATCTTCCTCCGGTGCCAGCCGTGAAAGAAGAAATTCCTTGAGTCACACGAAGGACCATTCTAATTTTCTTTTTAAGACCTAATGTAACACATGTATGGAAAGTATTAAAAAAGGGAAATATAGTACAGCGTCGGAAATGAAACGGAAGAGATTCACCTCAACATCGAGAACACCGCGGGCCAATGAGAGCAAGACACAACTATCGGCTGCTAAATCAAACTCGCATATGATAATGTCAAATATAAAATGTTCGCGTATGACATTGTAACAAGAATAAATAAATAATAAACACAGACTATCCGCAAGAAGAGAAAAATAAGCGTCTATGACATATCATTGCGCGATGAAGATAGATTTTTAAATTATTGATAAATTTTCCGTGATATACGCCTGATGCAAGCGCTTCGTGGAGATTTAAACTGTTAGTTTGTCGTTTTATAAAAATCATCTCCGACATCAAACGCCTTTCATATATGTGTTCTTCATCCAAGATTTCCACATTATCCCATTCAAAATCATGATTACTTAATCTGTAGTGCGTCGATAACAGAATATTGTGCGGTTCTTCTGATGTGGTTCCGATGTTCCGCTGCTCGAGTTTTTAGAAGTCTGCTTGTCTGGCCGACATAAGATGCATTGTAGTCCTTGCAGGAGATTTTGTAGAGATTGCGTAGTTCTTTTGGCAAATTGTTTTTATCCACGCAGAGAAATTTGCGCAATTTGTTCATACCGGTATTTGATAATTTTGTAAATTACGGACCACAAACCTGAATCGTTCCGAAATAGTTGGAACGTATGGGATGTTAAAAAATGCATGATGTTTCAGAAGTTTCGTCGTTACTAATCGTGGTATCCGTCTTGTCAAATTTATTGTGTGTAAATGACAGAGATTTTGAGCGCTCTTGCAATATGTTGAATATGAACGTCAGTGGACATCCGTTTGTTAGTAGCATATTTATGAGGAAATGCAGATTTTTTTTGGTGGAAGCCTGGATGTGAAAGCCGAAAAGCTCTGTCGATCGATGAGGCCGATGGCAGTGCTTTTTTTATGGCAGAGAGGATGTCGAGACTCGAAATGCAAATATCTGCCCGAAAAGGTAGGTTTGTGATACCAGTCAAAAGTTAAAAAATTGTTTAAAATTATGGTCACGTCTAAAAAATTGAGTCGGTCGTAAACTCCCTTCTCCATCGTAAACTGTAATCTTAGATGAAAAGAGTTGAAAGTGTATAGCACAACATTGAACATAGAGAGAGGGAGCCGCCAGTGCGACATCGTCTACATATCTATAATGAAGAGATAAATTGAACGGAAGAGTCTCAACCGCCTACATCTTCAGGTCTTATAACGTGATGTCGGCGATGATCGGAGAGAACGATGAACCCATGAGAGTGCCGAAAGTCTGTTTATAGCAAACGTCGTCAAAGTTAAAAAATGTGGAGTTAAGAACGAAGCGAACTGCTTCCAAAAATTTGTTACGAGGTATGGCACATTTCTCCCCAATAAAATTCCATCTCTTTTTTATACTATCTAAAGCCAAGTCTATAGAAATGTTAGTGAATAATGATATCACATCTAATAAGATCAATTTGTGATCGTCACGTATGTGTATGTCTGTTAGTTTCTCAACTTATTGGAAACTGTCAGATATGTGACTATTGGCTGTTGGTATCAAACTATAAATTATGTCGTGTAAAAAGGATGCCAACTCGCACAGAGGAGTATTGATTGACGAAACGGTAATTCTAAGGGGGCACTCCGTCTTGTGGATTTTTAGCAGTCCGTAGGCTCTCGATAATACGCCATTAGTGTAGTTAAGTTTTTTTGTACATCAAGTCAGTAATATATTCAAGCTTTTTCCATCTCGCAAGCAAGTCATGGAGATTTCTAATTAATTTCTTGGTAGAATCTTTCTTTAAAATTGAATATGTGTTGCTGTCTTCAAGAAGAGCGTTGATATATTTATTTTGTTGATATATTCTATTTTTTTAAGGGTTACGATAACGTTGCCTCTATCAGCTCTCGTGAAGATCACGTCAGGGTTATCACGTGTGAAACTCCGTGCCGAGAACGAAGCCTCAACAATCTCTTTATCCAGAGGGGAGTGTCTGGGTGGACCATTAGTATATTTATTTATTATGATTCTGTTGCGGATAGACGGATATATATTATCTGGAAGTAGCATAGTTATGTAAAGTTATTTTAGTTTGTATTATATTTTATACTATAGTTATTTTATTTTATTTTATTATTTTATACTATAGTATTATATTATAGTATATTTTATATTATAGTTTGTTTTATATTCATAATGTTAATTTTAATTGGAATAACAGCGCTAAGTTTTTTTTGCACATTAAATTTTTTTATATTTATTTTTTTAACCTTAATTTTTGAATTTTTATTTTTGTAATTTTGAACTTCTTAATTTTCGAAATTTAATTTTTTGTGTTTTGTGTTTTCTTTTTTTGAATATACGTTTGAGTATATTTAGATTAAATAAATATGAATAATTATTTAGATATAAATAATTTATTATTTATATGTATGTATATAAATATTTTAAAAATATATAGAAATTATACATTTGTACGATCAATTTTAAGTTCTACAGCCTCTCTTATGCCATATAAATATATTTTGTTGCATTTTATTTGCTTCTGCAAATAGAATAGAGTACAATGTTAAATAAATAACAGAATGCAAAATTTCATAATTTTAATATTTTCAGCATCTTATATGTATTAAATAGATCTATTTTAGTTATAAAAAATAATTCAATTGAATATTATGCATTATATTTTTCTAGATTTATTAGATTTTTTTAATTTTACTTCTTTTTGATGCTAAGTTGTTTTCCTGTGATTTTAAGTTGTTTTCCTATGTTATTAATACAGATAAAATGTAATTTATAAATATAATTATTAAGAAGATAATATTTTTGATAGCGATAAATTTTTCTAAAGATAAATATAGTTTTTGAGAAGATAATACTTTTGATGGCGATTAATTTTTGTAAATGATTATTTTGGCTGGAGAAAGATATATTTAGCGATATTTTACATCTGTGATGTCTTTTTTAGACGGATTCCACATATTTTTGTAAATATTATTTTAAAATATTAATAACATTAATATATTAAAAAATATATACGTGTGTGCGTTCGTGCATGCGTGCACACGTGCGTGCAACTATCATCATATCTTTTAATAATTGCAATAATACTTTCGTTCTCACTTTTTCTCTTTGTTTTTTCACGTTTTGCATTTGTTATTATTTATACCTTATATTGTAATAATAAATAAATGTTATCTTGTTGCATGGTTGGAAAAGTTACTTTATAAAAGTAACTCGTTTTCATTACCGTTCTTTTTTCTAAAATGTAACTCGTTACTGTTACTCGTTACTAATTTTAAAAAGTAACTTGTTACCGTTATCGTTACTCAAATAATAACGCTTTTTTAATTGTTACAATTTCCGTTAGTTTTTTTATATATAACACAAACTTTACATACATTTGAAAAAAATACAAGATCAATTTAAAAATTTTTAACTTACATTTCTTACAAAATAGAAAAAAACGAGATACCAGAATAAGCTTGCAGTAGTTTCCATATAATACTGCATTCCAAAACTTTTATCAATATATTCCTTTGTATAAAAATTATATCGAGCAAATTTGAAAAAAGTAACGATAAAAATAACTGTTAAATTCGTTACTCGTTACCGAAAAATGTAACGAAGTTATTTTTTTTCGTTACAAACAAAATTTGTAACGCCGTTACCGAAAAAAGTAACTGTAACAGTAACGAGGTTACAAATAACGCGTTATTTCCCAACCCTGTTTTGTTGTATTAATAAATGTTAAATAAAAATATTCTTGTACGCGATGAATTTATAAAATGATACAAAATCGATAAGTTCAAAAAATTTCTTTTAAAGAAAGTCAAATATCAAATTTAATGACAATAAGATTTATTAACTTTGAAATTTCACGCGGCAAAACTAATATTTATTAAATTCACATCTCTCAATCCTACATTGTCGTTCTTTTTTTACATTTTCTAATAGTAATAATAACAATAGTAATAATAATAATAAAATATATTTATTTTAATTTAATATTAATGATAACATATTTAAATAATATACAGGGTGGCTCCGAACATTCCAGCCAGACTTTGAGATCTTATAGGAAATTTAATTCTGAACAAAAAATTTTCTATAAACATAGGTCGAAAAATGCTTCCTTAAGAAGTTATTGCTTAAAAACGTCTGATGCAAAGGAAGAGCAAAAGGTAAGAAGAAAATGAAATAAAAAGAAAATGAAACTTAATAAATTTCTTGAAAAAACGATAAAAATAAAAAATAAAAATCTTTTTCTTTTATGAAAATAAAATAATTTTTTTAAACTAAAATAGCACGTAATAGTAGAAAATAAATAAAGACGTGAAAAAACTAACTATTCTTAAAATGTCCCCCCGTAGCTCTAATACACTTTCGGCATCGAGTAATGACCGATCTAGTCGCATTACGGATTTTCTCCTGATCCAACTTTAATCGATCTAACAATAAGTAACAAAAGCACTTTTTGTACGTGTGAAACTGATTATCTCTTAAAATTTATGGAACGTACAACAATCATTTTGATCTCATTTGAAAGATAATTTAATTTTCTACAACTTTTGTTTCGGTACTTTTTGTTAAAAAATGCACATTTTCCATGATATTTGGAAAAATGTATAAAATAATTACGATTTTAGAGGTTTTGAGCGATAACTTCTTAAGAAAGCATTTTTCGACCCATGTTTATAGGAAATTTTTTGTTCAGAATTAAATTTTTTATAAGTCTTTAAAACCTGGCTGGCACCCTGTATATTACTTTGATATCGTAACAGCACATACCCAGTGCCCATCATATTTCGACATATTGCTATGCAATATTTGTATATGATTTTGCATAGCTGAAATAAGCTTTATTTTTTCGGGACGTTAAATTCTCCATGTATCACAAACACAGAAAGAAGAGCAATTTTTTCATAACGTTTGAAATGCGTTTATACGGGTATCTTCCAACCATGTATTTTGCTGTATATTTATGTTGTAATTTGATAATTGTATTATATTTTTCATTACCATTTTTACTTTTGTTATTTCTTATTTTTTTTAAATTTTATTTGATTTATTTGATTATTTATATAATTAATTTTTTTTAAATAATAGTAATATAAATAAATCACTTATTTGATTTTATCTCTATTAATTACCTACTGCCAACTTGACTCTTTCTTAAATAAAAAATAAAAAATTATAAATAAAAATTTTTTTTACAGTTTTGAATATATTTTACGAAACATTTCGCATTTTATTTTTATATTACTTTTTTGTAAAATGTAAAATTGTTTATATGAATATAATACATTTTTATAGGAATAAAATGCATTTTTTTCATAATTCAAAATACTTCACTTTAAATAATATTTTTATATCAAGAGACACGGAGTAGTGTTTCGCGCCAAGTTTACGCGAAGCCGCGAGGCATTCCGAATATTATACGCGAATCGAACAGTTGCGAGTACCTAGATTATCGGACCTCAATAATTGCTGAACTGATCGTATTTTTAATAGGCTTAATTAATAACTTGGGTTTGAATTATATAATGAAAGTGTCTTAATCTTTTTTCTACATCGTGAACGGAGGTAATATAATGCAAAGTCGAAATGTATAAAATTTTTATTAATATACGTCTCCATCGTCATCGCCGCCCAAGTCCCTAATGCACATACACGAAACTTATATTGGACCATTCGCTATAAAATTGCGCTAGCAGTCCTCTGAAATTTGACAAGTAAATAAAGACAAGTAAATGAAAAGTAAAAAAGGTTAACGGTAGTGTCTCGCGCTAAGTCACGCGCAACCAAATTTACGCACATTAATACCCGTATTCATAGTCCGTCCTTGAGGAATAAGGATTCCTTGTTCCTCGTTCCACGTTTCATAAACTTTCCTTGACCGAACAAGGTATCTTATTGACTCCCTTATCTCAAGGAAGGTCACGAGCTTCCTTGAGAAGTGATGCGACCTTTTTAGCAGACGATACGCAGAATATAACCAAATATAACCTCCAAAAGTTAGTTTCGTTACATTTGTGGTTATTTGTTGTCGCGCTCTCAAACTGAAAGTGTATTGTTATAGCCCGAACAGGCTATACACGAATTATTAAATATATTATTCTAAATACATATTATTTTATATGATTGCTCAACGTGTAACGCGAATACAGATCACGTTACGAGCGTTGACCGAACAAAGCGCTGACAACGCGAGCCACGCGCTAAGCCCGAGCGACCGTGCAATCATTTCATTGCGAAAACGCGGAAATCAGGGCAAGCGGAAGAAGGACATTGCGAAAATGCAACGTAGAAGTCCTACTTAAAAGCGAAATAAAAAGGAATAAAGAAATTGCGAAAGTGCAAGCAAAGAAGTCCTACTTAGAACTTCTTAGCTTGCATCCGGAGATTGCCAAAATCAAGCGACATGACACACAGCCTTGTCGCTAAACGACCCCCTCCCGGGAAGCCAAGGGGAGTTAATAAAAAGGCCCACCGCTAACGAACGGCGGGCAGTCTTTACCATTAATATTACGCGGGCAGTCTTGATCATTAATTAATATTACGCGGGCAATCTTTATTCCTTTACGCGAGTAATATCTCTAACAACCGCGAGTGTCAAAACGAATATCAATAATTATTATAATATTAAATAGCCACGCAGTCGGCAGAAATATACACGAAGAAGCGAGAGGCGAGTCTCGAGACCGAAACTCGACTCTAGACACGCGCACGTTAAGATAACCGTTATCGTGATACGCGACGTGAGCGAAAGTGCGGGAACATTGTAAATAAACCAAACCACAAATAAATCTGATATTAATCTATTTATTTAATGTGGAAAGTGTCCGAATTATTTAAATAAAGTTCTCAGGCGGAGCCCGAATTCCCAAATTCCTTCCGGCAAACGATCCCAACTACCGTGCCTCTCCGGAGGCACAACAGTATAAAGGAAAAAGGGATAATGGACAACGAATTTTTAAATGATTCTGACGATGGATTTGAAGACGAAAATCCAGAGAATCGGATTCTGTGGCGGATTCCGAAAAGATACATTCGCGATTGGGAAAATCCCGTGGAATTTTTTGAAGATACGAAAAAGTTTTCATATGTATTATATGAAATTAGTTGCAGGCAGCATAAAACGGTGCTGCCTCCAGTCGGTCACTAAAAATCCCTAAAATATTCCTTCCTTCTGAAAGGGAGACTCGAGTTCCATCTATGAAACAAGGTGGCCTTGCAGATTCAAGGAATCCTTCATGGAGGCTTCCTCCGTCCTTAAAATAAGGAAGGACTATGAATACGGGTATAAAAGTCTCGCGGAATAATTCAACAAGGAAGAGAAGAAGTGATAAAGTGATAAAAAATTATTAACGGTTATAAAAGTATTGCGGAATAGTGCAAGCAAGAGAAGTGATTTCTTCTGATCGATGTCATATTGGAGAAAATTAGTTTATATTAACAAAACTGAGCGCTTATACTTGAGTGAATCGTGCATTGTCAATTAATACATTTGTAACAAACAAATTGTTGGAAAATGGAAGTGTTACGTCCAGTCTCGAAAAAGGATGAGTCGATGGAAGGGCGCAACAACTATCCTAATTATCCCGAAATTAGACGCCATAGACGAAATACGCCTTGCGGCGTAAGAATCGGGTCGAACGAATTCTTAGGTCTGAAAGCCAGGTAAACAGCCGTTCGGGTCGCTATTACGCTGTTTATTCAGACGTTCGCTCGGTGGTCCCTTTTCGGTCAGGGAATTTAATCCCTTTTACGCGGGATGGGACCTAGTGCGATCTTTGGATTGGGAACGAGAGAGAGATTAAGAATTGTTTAATTAGTTAAATAAAATATAATTTTATTCATTAGAAAAATAAAAGGTTCGAATACATGATATATATATATTTGTAGAAAGTGATAACATTTATCGTGTTTGTGTGTGGTTGAGCTTATCGCTCCGCGGGTGTTACAATGGTTCGGGGGACGTCAGCCAGACTGAGTTGGAAAAGGCTCTATCGTTAAGATTAGAATTCTGGCTGGTAAATACAATATCTTCTATTATTTTTCAAAAAAAAATAAAAACATAGTGTAAAAGTAGGTCAGTGAGAAAATGGGTTATTAAACGAAGGAGATATGGAGATCCTTAAATTGTGTTAATCCTGGTAGGACGATGCTGCTTCCAAGTCAGGAAGCTTATCGATAAATTCTTGGATTGCTTTGACTATGTAATCCAATTCAGGAGAGGGAGGGAGAGAATTATCGAGGATCACTGTTGAAAGTGAAGAGAATGATCGCGGGGAGGGGGGTAGATTTGGAGAAGGCAAGGAAGAATATTCAGGGGAGTAGGAGGGGGAAAAATAGGGAGGAGAACTTGGAGTAACGAGGTCGCTAGAATGTCTGTAGGTGTGTGTGTAATCGTAATCATGGTTGTTAATTCTATTAATTATTCTAACAATTCCATTTACTTTGATTAAATTGTTGTTGATTCTAGCGATATATTGGTTAGCTATCCTAATCGTTTTTGAGTCAGTTTGCGCCAACGCCCTCCGAGTCCTGCGATAAACTCGATGCACGTACTTGGTTCGCGAACAAAGTCGCTTGATTGAAATACGCAAGACGATCTTTTTCACTATGGAAAATTATAAGTGATGATTCCTGGTTGGAATTTGCGTAAGGGAAAATTGCTTGGTAGCGACTTACTCTTTTTAAGTAGAGGACGGGCGGGCAGCTTAACTCGTAGATCGTCGTTCATGGTCGAGAGAGATGCTGTTGAACAAGACGGGCCGGACTGATTCGTTAACCGGATGACTCTGATAAAAAACTGAAAGAGCGGAGTCTCGCGGGCTCCCTTTTTATAGTTCGTCGATTGGTCGAAGGTGAACATTTTCCGATGGACCTTTGCACACGTGATTTTGAGGTGAATAGCAAAGATCTATGATTTCTATCGATGATGATGCGGTTATTTTGTTAGATATTTCGTAAGGTGATTTCATCATCTCTTCGCTGTTTGTTTGTTCTTTCGCTGGAAATTCTATATATGGAATATCTATTGATCGGTCTTTTTTTTCTCGCTTTTATTCATAGATATATTTACTGATAAATGATAAAATGTTTAAAGTTAAAAACGTTATGTGGTGCAAGATGTTCTATTTACTGAAAGACTTATTTTTATTGTCAATCGACGATCCTTGCCGCAATTTCGCGGAAGGAAGGAATCGTGGAGTCGGCAGGACGTAACAGAAGCATTGAAGTAATATTTGCAAAGTTTGGCTGATCATGTTTTCAATAACAATAAACTGGTAACTATATATGCGAACGCGTGTCATGTGTAATGTTTATCGCTCTTTTCCGTTTTCTCTCTTTCTCTCTCCTTTTTTCTCTTTCTTTCATCTCGCATTTTGTTGCGTTCTCGAGCAATTCGATATTGTTTGTTGAATGTATATGTCGTAGTCAGATTACATAATCCGTTTATAAAGAGACATTTTAAAAACTGCAATTAGATTTTCAAATCATGCCAGAATCCAGCCAGAACAATGTACAAATCGTCGCGTTTGATAATGTGGCGGGTCGCTTGTTAGCGTTTTATAAAAAGACTAAAATTCTTACCCAGATCGCAAAATATTTTATTTTCAACCATGACTTTAGAATACGGCTGCTTTATAAAATATCTAGATGTTTTATAAAACGGTGGATTATGTAATCTAGTTACAACATATACATGTTTATGTTAATGTATCAAAAGAACTCTTATGAAGGAATTCTATCAAACATATCTTGTGGGAATATCTATTTCTAAAAAATAACAACAATGAATGCGTATATACAGGGTGTCCTAGATCATCAGTACACCTTTTTTCTTTCAAAAACTAAGTATTTTAGAGAAAAACGTTTTGAACAAAAATTGTATGGTTTTGAGGGGAACATAAGATGGTGTCATTGGTTTGATTGGTTTGATCTTGGATGGCATCGTTAAGGTCAAGTCAAGGACACCTTTAATTTCTTAAATGGAATCCCCTATTTTTTATTGCATATCCTTATAGCTTATGTCGAGAGCTTTCCAAAACATTATAACAAATTATTTTTTCATTAAGTACTTTTTAAGTTATTTTGTATTGTAATCTGACATATTTTGATATAAAAAATTAAATATCTTGTAAAATATTTAGTTTTCGATAATCTTACCATAATACTTTTATGTACAGAATAATGAGACAAATCAATTAGTATAAAAAATAATTGTTTTTAAGAAAATTATTTACAATATATTTTTTAATCAATTATTTGTTTTTTTTTTTACTAATTGATTTGTCTCATTATTCTGTACATAAAAGTATTACGGTAAGATTATCGAAAACTAAATATTTTACAAGATATTTAATTTTTTATATTAAAATATGTCAGAATAAAATATAAAATAACTCAAAAAGTACTTAATGAAAAATACTTTATAACAATATTTGAAAGGGTGGCTTTTACCGAGAAATGGTATGTGTTATTAATTACATATTGCACATTGTCCAAGTGTAAATTACAAAATTGATTATCTTCGATTATTTTTCTCCATGAAAATTTTAGAAATCTATTTACTCTTTCAATCAAACCATTAGCCTAAGGTGCCGCTACAGCTATCTGTCGATGAGTAACGTTATAATGTTTTAAAAAGTTAGCGAATTCTTGTGAGGTGAACGCTATTCCCCTGTCAGAAACAAGAACTGATGGATTCTCAAAATTTTTAAAAATAACGGATAAATTTTTGGTTACTTCACGGGAACTAGTTGACTTTGTAACAAAAAGCCAAGTATATCTACTAGAAGCATCAACAACCAGTAAAACATATTTGAAACTGTTACGAGATTCCTTAACAGGAGCAAAATGATCTATATGAAAGATTTCAAATAGTTTTGAGGTGGAATTTGAAATCTGAAGTTCACCTTCACGCGAATTTACAGCAGTATTATTTAACAAATATATTATACAATTATCTATATAATTATTGATTTTCTTCTTAAAAGAAGGAAACCAATAATTCGCAGATATTCCCTTATAAGTTTTTTCGGGATCGTAATGCGCCATATCATCATGATAGAAACGTAAAATGTTATTAATCACATCATCAGGAATAACAAATCGAGATTTATTAGTGCCCTTCTTAAAGACAAGACCATCAATGAGTTCATAATTTTTATCTTCTTCAGATTCAAGTTTCACTGCTAAAGCTTTAAACTTAAGATCTTTCAATTGTCTGAATTGAATTTCTTTTTCTAAATTCCTTTTTCTTCATTGATTCAATAAAATGAACAATACGACTAAGAGCGTCTACATGCATCATGCGACGACCTTCCCAATGAAAAATTTTAAATCGATAGTTCTGGAGCTTGAGAATCCATCATGCTATACGTGGGTTGATATTAGTCTTGTTTACTGCAAAAATTAAAGCATGACAATCAGTGACTGCGGTAAAATCCAAACCATACAATTAGATATATGGAATCTTTCAATTGATTTTACAATAGCTAGCATTTCAAGTTCAAAGCTGATAGTTGACTTCTGCCTTATTCGTATTTTGACTATAAAAAGATACTGGACCCCAAGAACCACTTTTTTTCTTTTGAAGAAGAATTCCAGCAATAGCTGTCACACTAGCGTCAGTGTGTATTTCAGTCTATAAGTTAAGGTTATAAATCTTTAAAGCTGGGGCAGAAGTTAATTCTTTTTTTAAAGAATTAAAAACTTGGACACAAACATCATCAAATTTAAATTTAACTGATTTTCTAAATAACGAATTTAAAGATTTGGTAATAACCGCATAGTTTTTAATAAACTTTCTAAAATAATTGGTAACACACAAAAATCTTTGAAATTTAATCATTTTAGTAGGTTGAGGAAAATTTGACACTGCTTCTGTGTGCCGAGAACTAAGAATAATCTCTGAAGGGGTAATAATTTATCCTAAATATTTGTTACGTCCAGACTCAATAGAAGGAAGAGTCAGCGGGAGGGCGTAACCTACTTACCTCGAAAACACATTCTTTCTCTTTTTTTTCCGAGACAAGTGTTTCCGAGTCGGAGGAACTATACAGGGCCTTAGACAGGTCAACGACCGGAAGGGTCGCTCTACTCTATCGAAAGGCCGTTCGATCGGTGGTCCCTTTTCGGTAAAGGAACTGAATCCTTATTACCCAGGATGGGACCCTGTGCGATTTCGGGTAACGGGAAGGAGGTCGGGTTTAATGAATTACTCGAATGTTAAAATTTGAATTACATTTTTTCAAAAACGGAATTAAATGATTTTGAAAAAAGATAATTTTTTATAATGGAACATTTGATTTAATTTATGCACTCATAGTAATAAAATACATTTTCTTAAATTCTAATGTGCGTGTAGAAGTGTCCGTGTGTGTAGGCAAAGCAAAATTATATTATCGCGGGGTTACAATGAGTGCGGTGGACATCAACCGGAATTAAACAGGGAAACTAAACTTTAAATTCCGGTTGCCATTTTACAATAAATAATTTTTAGAAAGTTATTTGAAATAAATTATAAAAGGTAGGACAGTAGAGAAAAAAAGGGGGGGGGGCTATTACAGGTCTCGGAATTGCGCCGTGAAGGGAGAGAGGAACTTCATCCAAAAAACCTCGATAGGGACGGCTAGAGGTACTGAACCCGGGACGACAAATGGAATAAGTGAACCGGGTGGACTAGTTTGAAGGATATGGTGATTGAGGTCCGATATATCTGGACCGACGCGGTAATGCTCCTCTGTGAGAGGGACGAGGAAAGGAGGGTATTGGGAGGTATCTGTACCAGGCTTCCCTCTCCTGGTCTTCGAAGAAAGATTCCGGCTCTCCTTCGGGATCGGAAGATTCCGATTTGAAATTTTCCGGTTCCTCTTTGAGATCGGGATACTCTCCTGCGAACTCCCGGAGGGCTTCGTCGAAATCGTACGACGCTCTTGAGAGATCGGGCGATTCCGGGCGTGAGGAGGAGGGGGGAGTAGGAATTCTAGAGGGTTGATGTTCAGAAAAGATAGGTGGACAGTTAGAAGGGAGAGGTGGAGTAGAAGTTCTCGAGGGGTGAGGTTGTTCGGGAAGGATAGGTGAACAGTTATAAGGGGGAGGGGGAGTAGGATTTCTCAGCGGTTGCTGGAAATCACCGAAAGCGGGCGAATATCCGGAGGGAGAAGGGGGATCAGGATTTTCCAGATGAGGAGATTCGGAGGAGGTAGATGTATGTTCAGGGGGAGGAGGTGGAGTAAGATTTTCCGACTGTGGAGGATGTACAGGGAAGGTAGGCGATGGGGGACGTTCGGGGGAAGAAATGGGGGAATAAGAAGGGGGAGAATAATGAAAAGAGGAAGTTGGAAGACAAGGTGGTAAGTTGTGTATTTGGTGTGTTCGTTTTTGCCTATTATATATTTTAATTAAACGATGCGTTCTTAGGTCGAAGGAATGCTTATCTATTGTAAGTTAAATTTCTTATAATCTATAATGTAATTAGGGTCCGCGCCCGCCCGAGCCAATTCGTTTCTTAATTGTCTATTCCGACGATTTCGTGACCCTTTGATGGTCGCGCACGAAAATTGATTTAATCTTTCCACTAAGGAAAGGGGCCGTGATGAGTAATAATAATAAAGAAATCGAATGTGAAGAAATTCTTAATTCACGAGACAATTCTTGGAAACCCGAATTAACTAAATAATTCTAGATTTCAGATCCGGGTAATAAAAAAAAAGGGTTTATAATTTATATTTTTATATGAAAATTTTTGGACGAACTGGGAGCAGAAAAGATGACAAATGTAATCGAGAGTCGGGCTGTAAAATACAAGTAATTCGTGGTGACTGATAGGAAGTCGAGAGTCGCGCTGTAAAATACAGGTAACTCGTGGTGAGTGGCCTTCACTTGGACACGGTGCAAATGGACACGTTACAAATGGACACGAGATTGTGCACACGGTTCAATTGGACACGAGATTGTGCACACGGTTCAATTGGACACAGTGCATTTGGACACAGTAATTTTGGATACAGTAGCTTTTGGACACATAAGAAAATACGCATCGTTTACTTGGACACCGCTCAATTGGACACTGTTCATTTGGACACCGTTCGTTTGGACACAGAAAGATGCGCACCGTTCATTTGGACACCGTTCGTTTGGACACCGTTATTTGCCCACCGTTCGTTTGGACACCGTTCATTTGCCCACCGTTCGGTTGGACACCGTTCATTTGCCCACTGTTCGTTTGGACACCGTTCATTTGCCCACCGTTCGTTTGGACACCGTTCATTTGTACACAGAAACATGCGCACTGTTTGTTTGAATATGTAACAGATGGAGAGAAATAAAAATCATTTTGGGAAAATATAATCAGTATTCTTATAACACTTTATACTGGTAAATCTATGTAAAATATGAAATCGTGAAAAGGAGATACATTTGAAAGTTATAATATCTGTCAAAATAAAATATATTCATACTTATATATCTCTGATACTGATGTCATTAATTTTACATTGCTTTTAGCACTTTGTTTAGCCTTTCGCATATTTGGATGTCATGCATGGATACAGTGGGTTCCGCCCCCCTTGCGGGGGGGCTCCACTTCCGGAAGATATAACCTAACCCAAACCTATTTCTTATTTAACTAACAAAAATTTGGTGTGGATTACGTCGTATAATTTAAATCAAATTTTGGTGTCCAAACGAACGGTGTCCAAACGAACGGTGGGCAAATGAACGGTGTCCAAACGAACAGTGGGCAAATGAACGGTGTCCAAACGAACAGTGGGCAAATGAACGGTGTCCAAACGAACGGTGGGCAAATGAACGGTGTCCAAACGAACGGTGGGCAAATAACGGTGTCCAAACGAACGGTGTCCAAATGAACGGTGCACATCTTTCTGTGTCCAAACGAACGGTGTCCAAATGAACAGTGTCCAATTGAGCGGTGTCCAAGTAAACGATGCGTATTTTCTTATGTGTCCAAAAGCTACTGTATCCAAAATTACTGTGTCCAAATGCACTGTGTCCAATTGAACCGTGTGCAAAATCTCGTGTCCATTTGTAACATGTCCATTTGCACCGTGTCCAATTATACTGTGTCCAAGTGCACCACTCCCCCTAAGTCACACTAACTTCTGCAATGCATCTTATATTTAACCATGGATATCTTATTAACCATAACCGACATCAAAAATTCCTTTTGAGGGTTGAAAGTCCTAACAACATACTTTATTTTTTGATTGTAATAAAACTTCTCCAATACGTCACATATTGTAGCAATAATATGACAAAGTTCGTGAAAATACTCCTTTTTGCAACTTTATTAGCAAATTTCTTAAAATTCTGACATAATAGAGCAATTTCACAACCGGATTCGTGTCCAGCAATCAAAAACCTATAAAAAATAGTCCCGTCCCGATATTTTTTTTGTTGAACTGTATAATCGCTCATCGTCATTCTCGATTATACCGTCTTATTATCCGGCGTTGAAAAGTATCGCGTTTTCTGCATCAAACTGCAACATTGCCAAAACTTTCTGAATTTAGAGAATTCAAACCGTCTTATTTCCAACGGAAATAAATGCGTTATCGAAAAATCAGAGCGAAAATCTCGTCGAAAAGCTCGCTTCTCTCTTCGATCGTTCCTTGACCGGAACAAAATTGTGCGCATGGATGGCTTAATGAAGCTCCTTTGCCTCTGACTGTTCGACATTCGATCCTCCTCGCGTCACATCACACTTATCGTGCATCAAACTCATTTACGAGCGTTACAAGCCGAACCACAATTCACGCTAAACATTCTGCACCGCGACTTTTGACTAATTAGCGCTCGTAATATTGTCAAATCTGTTATCCATAAATGTGTTGTTTGCACTCGCAAGCGAGCCACGATTTCTACATAAATCATGGGAGATTTCCCAAAACCACGAGTGTCGGCAAAAGTCCGCAGTTTTTTGCATTGAGGCCTAGATTATGCAGAATCCGTGCCAATTCGCGCTTCTGCCGGATGAGGGACTACTGCGCGCAAAGCATATATTGCGTTATTTATCTGCTTAGCGACCAAAGCAATACATTTGAAGATAGTGAGAGACTATTTTACTCAAGCCTTCTTGAACGCCTATTCTCGCTTTTGCGCTCGTCGCGATCTTCCGCAAGCTATATACCCAGATAATGGGACAATCTTCGTCGGCGCAGACCGAGAATTGACCACAGTATACAGGTTGTAACGATGTACTCCCCCATCGTTACTCGGCAGTTGACCAGTCGGAAGTCTGCCACCCGGCAAACATCGGCCAGGCAGGGGCAGAGGCGCTTAGCGCCCTTTTTATTTTTGCGATTAACGAACACGAAATATCGGAGATACCATACTGCCATTATACGGCCATCATTACGACTCGAATTCTAAGAACCGTCAGGCGCCTCCGGAAAAAATCGAGCGCTCCGCCGCCGAAACGCCGCGTCGTTTTCCCGTAGCAGCACGTTAACCGCTAATTACCAAATCCGAAAACAATGCATTGTTACCCCCACCAAAACGAAAGGCATAGTTACTGTTAGGTTCTCGATATAAAAAGGCCAGTAGAGTAGTAAGAGCGGTTCTAACTCAGGTCCTCTGAGGGGGAGTGAGGGGCGAGGGAAAACCGCCGTGGGGATATGACGTCACGCGGGGGACCGCGGCGAAATGGTTGGCATGGGGGCCGCGGTGAGGGGGAGGGGGACCGCGGCGAAACAATAGGCGAGGGGTCCGCGGAGAGGGAGAGGGCGCCGCGGCGAAGCCGAGTAGTAGGTGCGAGAGAGACAGCGCGAGGCATGCACGCGTGTAGGAAAAGGATAGCACCCGCATTGGTTGGGAAAAGAATGACGTTCGCGAGAGAAAGGGAGAAAAAGAGATAACGCGAGGCATGCAGGAGTAAGAAGAGGAAAGAAGGAGGCGCAAAAATAATCATTTTATATAAAAATAATCATTATATATGTATAATAATAATATTATTTATTTTAAAAAATGTGTGTATAATACAAATGTGTGTGTGTGTGTGTGTGTGTGTGTGTGTGTGTGTGTGTGTGTGTGTGTGGAATTAAAAATAATAATAAGATAAATATAATAAAATAAAAATATAAAAATAATAAAATAAAATTATAATAATAATAGAAATATAAAAAATATAAAATATGTATAATAGGACGGCGCTCCTTCTGAAACAGAAAAATAAAAGTCTTATTAGTATACTGATTTAATTTTTAATATTTAATATTTTTAAAAATAGATACTTACAATGTTCACCAATCCTTGAACTCGACCGATAATGGATAACGTCTTAGGTAATCGTCCAAGCATGCAGTATACGATTTGTTTAAACCGATTTCTCGGCCTTGTATCATTTGCACTACCGAATTCACTGGGATGTTACTTGATAGCGCCGGGACACAGACATTTAAGCGTTTGTATTTTTTGCGTAACAAATACCTTAAACTTTGTAATCGCGCAATTCGGCCAGGAAGCGATCGAATTATAAGCCCCTTTGACACTCTAAATCAATATTGTGCTTCTAATTCATCGAGACATTTAAGGCATTCCTCTTCCCATAAGTCGCATAAACTCGCCGAGTTTACCCCTATGAAATCTTCCCATAGATATTGTTCTAATCGCGCAATGTATTTGAGTTCCCATTCAAGTCTTTTCATAACACAAGTTTTGTCCAGCTTATATAGTGCAAATTGGACACATATTACAAGGCATTATCTGATACAGCGGTTTTCTACACTCTCCGCAAAACGATCCCAGGATTAGGTCATAAATTGCACTTTCATGTTGTCGCACAACACGAATATTCGAAAATAAGTCTGAAATACGCATAAAGCAACATGTGCAAATTTTTTCGTTGTCTTCACTTTTATAATAAAAGTATACAGCTCATTTTCATAGCATCTAAACTATTTATTTCAACTCGGCTTAAAGTACGTTGATTTATGTCAGTAATATCACTACTACAATCACTATTGTAATCGGAATCCTCCGAAATACGGTCTTCGTCTGATGAATCGTCCAACAAATTCTCAATTTCCATCAAGTTGTCATCTTTGAGAACGACATCCTCATCATCAATAACCATAACTTCTTCGTCAGCCATAACACATATTATTAAGATCGTCGTAAGGTCGCAGACGGTTATGTAATATGTACTATAACGTTGCACGCTCTTCTCGATTTCATACTGTTGCGTCCGCGGATCGAAATTGATATTACTCGAATACGCGCGACACAACCGGCACTCGCGTACCGCGATGTAAATAAAGGACACGTATTAAAAAGAACGAAAGGAACTTTAATATAACAACACAGAACACTATTATACAAGGAACACAGAACAATAACGGTTATCGTAATCTCGAATACGTTCGCCCGGAATGACATCCGTCGCGAGACTCTAAGATGGCCGATTTCTCTTCAGATGTCCGCCGTTGTTTAACAACAACCCTTAGCAACGTTCTCCCGGAGACGGGTACAGCAGATTCAGGAATAACGGCCACAGACGACCCGCAGGACGCAACAGTACTCCCCCTCTTCAAGATTGTCGTCCCGACAATCAATTGTAGAAGGGCTCTTCTAAATTTAATGGGTTGATCGTTGTCCTCTTCTTCCAAGGCGTTGACTCCAGGGTGCTTTAATGACTTCCTGCTCTACCCTGAGCTGCTGCTACAGGTTACCGAGCGCCATTATTTATCGGCCACAATCACACACCCTCCAGGAATATACAGGATACTGCCATCGAACCCGCTTGACAAGAATATCCAATGTCGACTCCAGGGTACAAAAATGGTTTCCTGCCCTATCCTGAGCTTCTGCTGCAGGTTACCGAGCAGCGTCAAAATCCAGAACCCAATCGACTTCGATAAATCTTGAAATTGCAGTAGCTGTCCCCCGTTCTTCGCCTGATTTCCGGAAATATCCAATGCTGCCGCATCTCCGCATCTCAACATAAGGGAGCGAATCTTCGGACAAGAGGGGGGGGGGGGGGGTAACACCCGTGGACCCACCGCCCTTCTAAGAGGACACCTCAAGTCCCTGTCTCGGCATTCGCTCTTCGTCCCACGGGAAAACCACGGTCAAAAACCGGGGAAAGACAGAGTCTTCAATGATGGTCTTTGAAGAACAAATTTCGAAAGAAGTTTCTATAAAACATCTTCTTCAATTCCTCAAGAAAAAAAAACAGAAAGAAAATTAACAAATATCAAGTAACATAAACCATAAATCGGGTTTCGGATGTGATTTAAATCTGCCTTTCATGATACGAAGCTAATTGATCTAAATGAACAATTTTATTTCTATGCCTTCTAGACTTCCGGATACAATAAACAACATCATTAAGCTTCTTAATTATTTCATAAGGACCTTCCCAATTGCTTTGTAACTTGGGAGACCTACCAACAATCCTACGAGAATTAAACAACCAGACTTTCTGTCCACACTCAAAATGAATTTGGCGAGCCTTTCGATCATAGTAAGTTTTTGCTCTTGAAGACTTCATATTTAAGCGTTGCCTAACCCTATCATGAATACTATTCAATTTTTCTTTTAGTTCCGTCACATAACTTTCTTCCGAAACATCCACTCCAACTTCTGGAGGACTACCACGAAGAAGATCTAAAAGTAGTTTCAAATCTCGACCAAAACATGATACGGCTGGAGTAATCCCTGTAGTCTCGTGTTTAGCTGACCTATAAGCTAATAAACACTTTCCTATCCAACGATCCCAATCTCGTTGAGTTTCCGCAACAAACAGCCAAATAATTTATAATTGTTTGATGCTGACCTTCGACCAAACCATTGGACTGAGGATGAAATGGGGTAGTTCTGGTCTTTTTAATTCCCAATAAACTTGACAATTCATGGAAAACACTAGCATCAAAGTTCCTCCCTTGATCGGTGTGTAATTCTGAAGGTACACCGTATCTTGAAATTACTTGATTTACGAAGATTTCCGCAACAGTATTCGCCCTGAAATTCTTCAACGGAAAAGCTTCGACCCATTTGGTGAAACAATCAGAGACAACTAATAAGTATTTATTCCCTGTAGAAGATGTCGGAAATGGACCCAAAATATCCATTTGCACTCTCTCAAATGGAACTCCAACGTTATAAATTCGTAATTCAGATTTCCCTTTATCAATAAGTTCCTTTTTTAGCAATACAAACGTGACAAGACCTGCACCAATTTTCAACGTCCTGCTTACAAGTGCCCCAATAAAATCGTTTTCGGATCTTCCCCAAGGTCTTGTTCACTCCGAAATGTCCGCCGGAAGAAGAATCATGAGCTTCTTCCAAGATCTGCCGAATTCTCCTTCGTGGAACTACAATTTGAAAAACAGAAGTCTGTAAATTAGGAGATTCCCACTTCCTAAATAAAACACCATTTTTTAAAACGGGAGAATCCCACTGCGACCAATAAATTTTGGAAAACAAATTTTCTGAAACAATTTCCTGCCAAGAAGGACGCTGATCCTTTTCTTTTCCAAGTAAGATCTTCGCTATCGCCGGATCTTCTAATTGATCCTTCCTCCAATTTCCTAAATTATCCAACCCAAAGACAATTCTTCCAACGAATTCCTCCTTTTTCAAATCAATTTTGTTGCAATAGTTGCAATTGATTTCTGCACAAGGGCGTCTCGATAATCCATCAGCGTTCCCATGAAGTTTCCCTTTTCGGTGAAAAATTTCAAAATTATATTGCTGGATTCGCTCCAACCATCGCGCCATTTGTCCTTCTAGATTTTTGAATGACATCAACCACTGTGAAGAAATGTGATCAGTTCTAATCACAAATTTACGTCCGCATAAATAGTGATGAAATGACTTCAATGAATCTATAATAGCAAGTAACTCTCGTCGAGTTACACATTAATTCCTTTCTGATTTACCCAACACACGACTATAATAAGCAATAACTTTTTCTGAGCCGTCCTGAATTTGAGATAACACTGCGCCAAAACCATGGTTTGAAGCGTCAGTATCAAGAAAAAATTCACCTTCATTCCTGGGAAAAGATAAAATAGGAGAAGACATTAAATGTTTCTTTAATTCCTGAAAAGCTGATTCGCATTGTTTCGTCCACACAAACTTTGTCAAATTCTCCGTCAAAGAAAATAATGGCTTAGCTATTAAAGAAAATCCTTTCACAAATTTTCTATAATAAGAACAAAAACCCAAGAAACTACGTACCTGCTTCTTGGTGCGAGGAACTGGCCAATCCCTAACAGCAGAAATTTTCTCAGGATCCGTTGTCACTCCTTCAGAAACAACATGACCGAGATATTTAATTTCCCTTTTAAAGAAAAAACACTTCTTCGGATTCAATTTTAAATTGGCAGAGCGGAAACGCAAAAAGACTTGCCTCAAATGGTCCAACATCTCCTCGAAATTTTTACCGAAGATAATTACATCATCTAAATACACCAGACAAATCTTGGATAATTTTTGTAAAACCTTTTCCATCAATCGCTCAAAAGTGGCAGGGGCATTGCAGAGTCCAAATGGCATACATATAAACTGCCACAAGCCATTTCCAATTGAAAATGCTGTCTTCTCTTTATCTTCTGAACGAATTTTCACTTGCCAATATCCGCTCTTCAAATCTAACGAAGAAAACCAAGAGTTTCCGGATAACTGGTCAAGTATATCATCAATCCGAGGCATTGGATAGGAATCTTTTTTAGTCACGGCCTTTAATTTCCTGTAGTCGACACAGAATCTAATCGTCCCATCTTTCTTTTTCACCAAAACAGCAGGAGACACCCATGGACTTTGTGATTCCTCAATTACTCCTTGACGTCTCATATCTTCAATAATCGTATCTATCTTTTCCCGCATTTGTAACGGAATTCGTCGGAGAGCCTGCTTAATTCGATTAGAATTGTTCGCATTAATTTCATGCGCCTCCCCATTACAATTTGCAGCCATTATTTCCTCCGAAAATATGTCCTGAAAATCTACCAAAAATCGAGCAAAAATATCCTCCATTTACTTGAAAAATCTTGAGATTCCTTCTGAAAAAGTTCTTTAAAAAATGGAGGAACTTTATTTATGCAATCTTCAATGCGTGAACATAAAAACTTTTCTTTTTCCTCCACACTAGGATTGCCAAAGATTGACTCAAAAATGTTTTTCAAATTAACCATGGACAGAAAATTATTTCCCAATAAACAATCTTCAACTATATTAGCGACAAAAACCAGAAGTTCTACAGAACATTTTCCCAAGCTAATCATCACGATTACCTTGAATTTTACGGAGACTTCTTCCCCCGTGGAATATTTCAAATGAAAAGAATTATCAAGAGGGATTCGCCGCTTAGGCATTCTAACAAAATTACTCCTGATAAGAGACACATCCGAACCCGTATCAATTTTAACATTACACAACTGTTCATCAATAAATCCTTTAAAATTAAACAATTTCTTATTATTAGTGCCAGTATTATTGCTAACATTTTTACAATTACATAAATAACTCTGTAATTCTATTGGGGCTCCTTGTTCTCGCATCGAACCTGCCCCGAACAGCTCGACAAAATTCAGTTTCCTCCTTTCTTTAGGAATGGACACTCCGCTCGAAAATGGCCTGAGCCTCCACATTGCCAACATTCTTTTACAAATGTTTTATTATTATTTGTGGTAGAACTTTTGTAAAAATTTTTATATTGTTCCTGTTTCTTTTCTTTAGCTTTATCGCCAGAATTTCCAGAACTTCTTTTATTGTCAAATTTGTTAAAATTATTTCTATTCTCGAAATCAAAATTCCTTCCTTTAGCGAAATTATTTTTATTATTATTATTGCCAAAATTGAAATTATAATTCCGTCTTTCAAAATCATTTTCCTGTATAACCTTCACCGCCATGGCCCTTTGTATGGCCATTTTCATGGAGGTGATTCCCTCCAACTGCAGAGTCCTTCTCACAAATCTATTAGACAACGCGGTAACAAACTGCGCGCAAGCAATTTTATCTCGAACTTCGTGCGTACATTCGGGATATGCTAACTGCGAAAGCCGTTCAATTTCAGAGCCCAAGATAGCCTCATCTTCCCCCATTTTGCCTTCTGTTCGTAAATTGGGAATAATATGACTGTGACAAAAATCCTTCCCCAAACCGCAATTCTAATTTGGATTTCAATTCCGTGTAATCGAGATTCTCAATATTAACGACACATTCCAATACCGCACGCGCTTTTCCTCTAAGACATGATACGAGGGCGACGCTTTTCGCAGGGTCACTGCATCTAATTGCTCGCGATTAACTCGAACTGTGAGAAGAACTCCCTTAGCGGAACAGTCCCGTCAAAAATATCCGGCTTTAATTTAAAGCCCAATTCTGTATTAATATTAATTGAATCGCGCGCGTCTCTTTCAAAATTAGGCGTAACATTGGGCATAAAATTTCTGTTAATAGAGCGACTTAGCTGGTTGTTATTATCCAGCAGACGAATCCTCTGTTCCATTCCACGTAACGCTTCGTCGCGTTGGCGCAGTAGTGCCTCAAATATAGCTCGCTGCTCATCGTGTTGGCACAATTGCGTCTCAAAATCGGCTCGCTGCTGCAATCGCTCCTCGCGTAGCTCACGGATCTCACGCATCGCTGACTGAAGCGTAACCGTTTCCAATGATGGTTCCGATGTCGTAGCCGCTGTTGAAGTCAGACGACTCCTCTTTCTCGTCGTAACTCCTGCCGTCGACGAATTTGCCTGTTCCGTCTCCATTTTTATAGACGAAAAAACACACAATTCTCCAGAAAATCGTCCACTCCGTTGTATCCCGGCTGAGCCCCCAAAATGTTGCGTCCGCGGATCGCAATCGATATAACTCGAATCCGCGTGACACAACCGACACTCGCGTACCGCAAGTAAATAATTAACACTCCTTTGAAAGAACGAAAGGAACTTTAATATAATAACACAGAACACTATTATACAAGGAACACAGAACAATAACGGTTATTGTAATCTCGAATACATCCGCCCGGAATGACATTCGTCGCCGATCCCTCTCCAGATGTCCGCCGTTGTTTAATAACAATCCTTAGCAACGTTCTCCCGGAGATGGGTACAGCAGATTCAGGAATAACGGCCACAGACGACCCGTAGGGACGCAACAATACATTTTAATTTCATATCTTTTGTCTCCTTTTAACTGGAGTATCACGTCTCATCTACCTCATCATTTTTCTACATCTTTAGCAAAGTGTGTCGAGAGTAAGATTTTTTCATATCTTTTGTCTCCTAACTGGAGTATCACGTCTCATCTACCTCATCATTTTTTCTACATTTTTAGCAGAGTGTGTCGAGAGAAAAATTTTATTCATACGTAAAGGATGGGATAAATAATTAAATTCACAGATAAATAGTAAAATAACTTATTTATTACAAGCATCGTAAAGAATATCATTTACAGCACATGTCAATAACTCGCAATCTATGAGTGATTCGCTGTTAAACATATCACTTTCATGTATCGCTTTTGCAGCGTCCCATACATTCGCGATATTATTACGTTGTAAAATAGTTACAAATTGTTTGAATTTTTCATTAACGATATGAGTATTTTCGCATAACTAGTAATACATATGATCTACGCCTTTTTCAAAATATAATATAGTTGGTGGTTTCATATATAAAGAATTATTGAATAATCCTATTTTTATAATATTCGAATCAGACATTTTAATCACTTCAAATGTCAAATCTCGAATCCGTAATGGAGTTTCAGTCGATTGTAGAAGTCGTTCAATGTCCGCACGTTTCTGCATCAACGATTTCCATGTTTCAAAAGGCAATATTATTTGATTGTCTTGATTGTCGCCAAGAGCCAATTCCACCCAAGATGCAGCTCCAACTTTTATTCCAATGTCCAAATATTTGTATGACGTCGGGGTTAAGGCGTATTGTCTTCTAAATATACGAACCGCACGACAAGGCTCGGATGAAATGCTAAGGAATAATAAAATATTATTTATATAAATATTTACAAAGTTTAAAAATATTTAAAAGTATAAAAAATTCTCTAAGTTAATTAAAACTTACTTGTTACATTTCTTCTTACACGGCGAAGTTTCATCAGCATCTTGAATCGGAACAAAATAATTCATGCGGCTTTTTTCAGCGGGACACATTTTTATATGAATCTTTCACACAAATGGTCGATGCAATACTGAACATATTAAACATATTTAAAATATGTATTAGCGTTGCAAAATTGCAATGTAGTGGGGATTATTTTTGCTGACACGATATTTTTTCTATTCAAGCGCCGATGTACGGCTGCTTCGCGATGACATCACTCCCAAGTGGAGATTTAACCAAATGCACAAAAACGCAACGTAATATAAAATTTTCAAGCGCCGAGATGCGGCTGCTTCACGATGATATCACCCATAGATATCAGAACGCGCGTGTCAAAACATGACAAATTCGTGAAATATAAGAATAATTAATAAGGTTAAATTGTGCTAATATACAAGTAATTTAAAACTTTTGCGATGCATCTAGGCTGAGATGACATCATCACCAGGTGTGAGATTTAGCCAAACGCACAAAAAAATGCAATGTATTATAAAATTTTCAGGCGTCGATGTGCGGCTGCTTCGCGATGACATCACCCCTAGATATCTAAATTCAAACGCGCGTGTCAAAACATGACAAAATCGTGAAATATAAGAATAATTATCAAGATTAAATTGCACTAACATACTTGGACAGCAGCGTATAATTTGAAACTTTTGCGATGCACCTGGGATTTGACATCATTTTTTGACAACAAAAATGCAATAATTGACTTAGTCAAAATGTACGTGACAAACCGTGAAATAAAGATTTAGATGGATACACATGATGGAAAGAGACATCAAGATAGAATATAAAATCAAGGTAAAGAAGCACACACACCTTGTCAGTATTTTTGCCAAGAGTTCCGAGACAGGAGCTATTAATAAGCGCATCTTGTTAGCAAAATTTTTTGGCATAAATTTGGAAATATGGCGGAAAACATTGTCGAACGAAATCTGCGTGAGCAAGCTGCAAGGGTGAATTCGATAGAGGAGTACGTTGCGTGGGAGCAACGATGTGACGAATATATCGAATCGTTGAAAGAGCAAAGTCGAATCAAACGTCCACAATTATCGATCGGGATTCGACAATCGTTGATTGCCCGAATCGGGCGACTCGAGGGATTGAAGAACTCCTTACGCAAGCGGTTTTGTACATGCGGGTGCAGGATGCAGTACGCGGCAACATGGATTGATTTGGCGAGAGATCGATACGGCGTTCAACAGCCGCATATTAACTGGCGCCGTTATAAATCATAATCACATCAAGCCTCGTCAATTTTTCGAGGATGCCAAAGACATTGTGCTCAAACACATGCAAAATGTGATGAAAAAACACTTTAATGTGAAAATTAATACAGTGTTTAATGGTGAATTTGTGACGGGTGATAAACGCGCAAATAAAAGTATCAATACGAGAAACTATGAACTCTGTCGCATATCCAATTTACGCGAAAGGTACGAGCGACGCGTCGTCGAGCCTACTCTAGCATCGCTCGAAGAATTTCAAGAACGCGATAGTGGATGGGCATTGTTGCGTATACTTGATTTAATTGTAAATATAAATAAATATAATCCTTTGCGCGCGGGATGTCACATAAAATTACCGCCGGCGATAATAATGAAGAGAGCGGTGATCAACGTGCAATCTAATGACAATGCGTGTTTTGCGTGGTCCGTGGTCGCCGCTCTACATTCAGTTGAAAGAAATTCGGAACGGGAATCTTCAGATCCTCATTATACGACAGTGCTGAATCTCCAGGACATTGAGTTTCCAGTGACTGTGAATCAAATTAAAAAATTCGAACTTGTGAACGATATCTCAATCAATGTATATATTATAGTATCGAGGAAAAGAACATTGTCCCGATACGTCTGAGTGAGCTAAAGAGAGACAAACACGTCAACCTGTTGTACATTAAGGACAACAACGTTGGACACTTCGCATGGATCAAGAATCTATCCAGACTCGTGAGCTCGCAATTGAGCAAAAAAGAGCACAAGAAATATATCTGCGATCGGTACGTATATACAATATTTAATAAAATATTGTAAAAATAATTGAACAAAAAAATAAAAAATAATTTCTTTTTACAGATGTTTGCACTACTTGGCTCGGATGACAAGTTACAATTACATACGGTGGACTGTCGAGAGATGAACGAGTGCGCTATCCGATTACCAAGCGATAAGGACAAGTGGCTCATGTTCTACAACTATAATCGGAAAGAGCGGCTTCCTTTCGTCGTGTACGCCGACTTGGAGTGCGTTTTAGAAAAGACGGAGGAAGAGAGCAATTACCAACATCACAAAGTATTTAATATTGCTTATTATGCACATTGCTCGTACGACGAATCGTTATCCGAGTATCATCTCGTCGCGGTACCGATTGCATGTCATGGTTCGTCGAAGAACTTAAAAATTTAGCACTGCGTGTAAAAAGTATTTTATCAGCTAATGTTCCCATGGTAAATTTAACACCCGATGAATGGGAAAAATTTCATAACGCGACACAATGCCATATTTGCGAGAAACCATTCGTACAAGACGATACACGCGTCATTGCCATCTGACAGGACGTTACAGAGGTCCCGCGCATTCAAATTGCAACTTAAATTATAAAGATTCTTTTTGCATTCCCATAGTTTTTCATAATTTATCCGGTTACGACACGCATTTTATTATCAACGAAATAGCTACAGCATTCGAAGAATCGAGTTACTTCCGATAACAAAGGAAAAATATATATCATTTACGAAAAACGTTAAACTTGTCGAAGAGAAATCGAAAAATCATATTAAATTGCGTTTTATCGATTCGTATAAATTTCTTATAGCCAGTCTCGATAAATTGGCATCATTCTTGAATAAAGACAAACTCAAAGTTTTAAAATATGAATTTCAAAATTTACCGCATGATAATTTCAATTTATTAACACGGAAGGGCGTCTTTCCGTACGAATATATTGACTGCGTCGACAGGTTGCAAGATACGTGTTTACCATCGCGCAAATCGGTTTACTGTTCCTTGACCGGTGACACGATATCCGAGAGCGATTACGCGCACGCCGAGAACGTCTGGAAGCTGTTCTCCATTCGAACGTTGGACGAATATAGCGACTTGTATCTCAAAATTGATGTCTTGTTATTAGCAGACATTTTTTGAAATTTCTGCGAAAGTTGTATTAAAAGTTATGGGCTTGATCCCGCGTATTACTATACTCTTCCGGATACACATGGGACGCCATGTTGAAGCATACGAATATTACCTTCGAATTGCTTACAGATATCGACATGGTTTTATTTATCGAACGTGGAATACGCGGTGGTTTGAGTCAATGTTCCAATAGATACGCACATGCTAATAACAAGAACATGCAGTCGTACGATCCTTCGAAACCTTCATCGTATCTCACGTATTTTGATGTAAATAATTTGTACGGATGGGCAATGTGTCAATCTTTGCCCTATGCAGATTTTCGATGGGTCAACAACGTATCCGATTTTGATACATCATCGATCGCGCTCGATTCGCCTATAGGCTATATTCTTTAAGTCGATCTCGAATATCCGCAACATGTTCACGATGCACACACTGACCTACCGTTTTGCCCGACACGCGATAAACCACCTGGTAAACGGCAGGATAAGCTGCTCGCAATCTTATATGATAAGAAGCGTTACGTGATACATTACCGTAACCTGCAACAATGCACGGGACACGGACTTCGCGTTACAAAAATACATCGAATATTACAGTTTTCGCAATCTCCATTGCTTCGCAATTATATCGATCTCAATACACAATTCCGAACACTCGCGAAAAATGATTTTGAAAAAAATTTATATAAATTAATGAATAATGAGATATTTGGAAAAACGATGGAAAACGTGCGCAATCACGTCAATATTAACTTATAACACATTGGGATGGAAGATATGGCGCAGATGCAATGATCGCAAAACCAAATTTTTATAGTAGAAGTGTGTTTTCGGAGAATCTGACCGCCGTTGAATTGCGCAATCTCGAGGTGAAATTTGATAAACCAATCTACGTGGGTATGTGTATACTTGATATATCCAAGACATGTTTGTACGAGTTTCATCACGATTATATGATACCTATGTATAGAGAGAAATGTAAAGTCATGTACACCGACACCGACAGTCTCATATATCACATCGAGTGTAAAGATGTACATGAGAATATAAAGCGCAACGTCGACAGATTCGATACCAGCGATTATGCGGTGGATAATGTGTACGGTATACCGCTCGCGAATAAAAAGATACCGAGTTTAATAAAGGATGAAAATAATGGCGCCATCATGACCGAATTCGTCAGGCTTAGAGCAAAAATGTACGCGTTGCGAGTAGATAGTAAGAAGGATACGAAAAAGGTAAAAGGCGTCAAGAGTAACGTCGTCGCGAGAACGATAATGTTCGACGATTACATGCGGTGTTTGAACGAAAAGATTGAAATGACGCGTCAGTATTCTTGTATAAGATCTAAATTACATGAAGTATACGAGTGGCCTTCACTTGGACACAGTACAATTGGACACGGTGCAAATGGACACGTTACAAATGGACACGAGATTGTGCACACGGTTCAATTGGACACAGTGCATTTGGACACAGTAATTTTGGATACAGTAGCTTTTGGACACATAAGAAAATACGCATCGTTTACTTGGACACCGCTCAATTGGACACTGTTCATTTGGACACCGTTCGTTTGGACACAGAAAGATGCGCACCGTTCATTTGGACACCGTTCGTTTGGACACCGTTATTTGCCCACCGTTCGTTTGGACACCGTTCATTTGCCCACCGTTCGTTTGGACACCGTTCATTTGCCCACTGTTCGTTTGGACACCGTTCATTTGCCCACCGTT